>NC_057727.1:16741519-16756702 GCF_004010195.1 Chiloscyllium plagiosum | reverse complement strand
TGAAGAACCTCTTGATGTTCCCTTTTACTGTTTCCCACCAGTCCGCTGGGGACTCAAAGAGGGACTTCACGGCTCTCCAACCTGCGTAGTCCCTCTTGAGCGCTTCAATGTTTCCCGGGGTCAACAGCTTTGTGTTCAGCTTCCACTTTCCCTTACCAGCCCGCTGCTTGCCCTATAGGTGACAGTCGGCCAGCAGGAGGCAGTGGTCAGAGAAGAACACCGGCTTGATGTCAGTGGATCTGACCGAGAGCGTTCGGGACACAAACAGGTAATCTATTCTTGAGCAGGTAGACCCGTCTGCCTGTGTATCTACGCTGTGCTCCATCTGCAGGGGTGCTGAAGACGTCGTGCAGCTTGGCATCTTTTACCATTTCCATCAGGGCTGAGTGTTGCAGACTGGCACATTCCAAGGTCTAGGACTACGTTTGAGGGATGCGCTGAAGCTTGGGGCAGCTGCCGCCAAGGCACGGTGGGGAAAAACCAGCGTGTAACGTCTGCCTGCCTAAGAACAGGGGGCCCACCCAGTCATTTGGGCTCTGCTGACGCCTTAGCTAAATGTATGGATATATAATTGGTAAACATACAGACCTGTATATGCAAATGATAAATTCTGATCTCTGTATGCAAAGAAATGGAATGTTTACGGATGTATGGCATGACCAGTTGTACAGATCATCAAAATATTTTATGCATAAAGTCAATTTTTGAAATTAAAAAAAAGTTATGGATCAAACCAAAGCCCTTTCAAATATATCAAGGCGATATTTAGAGGCGTGTAAGGTGCAGTGTCCCTGCTGTAATTCAAATGGTCACACTGCTTACACCCTCCCCCCCCACCGAGACCCTTCATTGCCTACTGTATCAGGAGGCTGATTGAACAATCCCTCCTGGTCTCTGATGACAGCTTTAAAAACCTTTAAGTACCTCAAGTGGCTGCCCACTACTTGCCTTGCCACCTCCCAGTAAATGAGGGCACGGGTGATCTAGGCAAATGATATGACAGCAGGTGGTAGGCAATTCTGCACACCCTTTACTCTGTTGTGGATGTGGCTGCTGGTAAGTAGGACTGAGACATCTCTGTTCTAGATCCAGTTTTGAATAATAAATCTCCTGTGGTGGTCAATGACACAACAATTGAATTCAACTCTACCTGATCTTTCTCAATTGCTCCAAAGCACAGACAGAGACGAGTGTACAGGGAGGTGAAATACTAAATGTTTGATTCAAACCACAGCAATAGTACGGGGACAGCCTGCCCCCTGTTAGGGACTGAAATTGTGGTTTTTACAGCAGATGGGCTGAATGCTCATACACGAAAGGCCAGACTGCATTTTCACGCATGTCAGATCACATGGACTAGGACTGAAGGTAAGAAGGCTGCAGACCAGTCTGTCTCCATGAGAATTCGGTTCATTGTCTGTCTAAGGCTTCCAGAGAAAACTCCCACAATTTTAGCCAGATCAACTCCAGCTGTACTCTCCCACATTCTTGAATGTGACTTCGACTCAGTTTGTCAAACAGCACCAATGCTTTTTCATATACATGAGGGGTGTGACCAAGTGAGGCAATTTCTGAGAACTAAACCAAAACCCGACATTGGCAATTCTCAATATCTACTTATTCTGCCCTCCCTATGAACCCGACCTGCACACCCAGAGTCTCAGCCTCTCCACATGTTGACCACGAGGGATCAGCAGTAAGGAATTGACTGTTGTCCACTTCCTTCTGGAACATACTTTTGCACAGAAAGTCTGGAAAGAGATGCGGTGTTTTCCCTTTGTCAAGGTTCAGGCTAACAACTCTGGGACACAGAATTCTGTGTTCTACAGTCTACTCCCAGGGATGTACACTGACATAAACACTGACTGTGGCTGGAGGATGACCAATTCAGTAAAAGATACTCTTTGTCTTCCTGGAACATGCTAGTCTTCCAGTGCAAGGAATAATGTTGAAGACACACTCCAAAATCTAGGATCATCTGCTGATGGAATTATGAAGCTAAAAACAGTCACCCCAAATGTACGTGGGAATGGCTACTGTCTTTCTGCTGTCATAAACTGAGGAGCTGGAGACTGGGGTAAATCCCCTTGGGATATATGTTTGACATGTAATAAATAAATATTAACTACTGCAATAACTCAGGAAAGGAGCATCATTTAATGTTGTACATCAAAATACAGCTGAAAATGTGTTGCTGGAAAAGCGCAGCAGGTCAGGCAGCATCCAGGGAACAGGAGAATCGACGTTTCGGGCATAAGCCCTTCTTCAGGGCTTATGCCCGAAACGTCGATTCTTCTGTTCCCTGGATGCTGCCTGACCTGCTGCGCTTTTCCAGCAACACATTTTCAGCTCTGATCACCAGCATCTGCAGACCTCACTTTCTCATCAAAATACAGCCCCCACTTGTGACATACATAGGCCAACCCCACCCGGGTCAGACAGTTCTGCAGACACAGATGCATACCCATAATCAGTCTGTTCAGACATGCTGTTACATACCTATGGAGCAGGTCAGACTTGAACCCAGCCCTCCTGGTTCAGGGGTGGGGACACAATCACTGTGCACGAGAGCCCTGCGCCTGCTTTTATTTTATGTATTTGCAGAAGTGCTCTTAGACACAATTGAATATTTTTTCCTGGTCACCGAAGCACCATGACTTTTTTTTTCATTCTTAACTGCTCCCAGTAAAACACCCACACAGCCAATTGGATATTTACATGCAAATCCCATTGCGGGCAATACAGCCTATCAAAAGTGAAGAGATGGGAGAACTAAGGATAGTGGTAAGGGGCTAAATCAGAATGGAGTCAGCAAACCTTGAAGAAGTTTTCCTCCTCTCTCTACAAGAATCTCAGGGAGTCCCTCTCCCACTGCAACTCCCAGGTCATTTCCTCTGCCCTGAAGCTCTTCAACCATGTCCTGAACTTCACTAGTTTCTTCATTTCCCCTTCCCTCACCTCACCCCAGCTCCAAACTTCCAGCTCAGCACTGTCCCCATGACTTGTCCTACCTGCCTATCTTCCTTTCCACCTATCCACTCCACCCTCCTTTCTGACCTATCATCTTCATCCCATCCCCATTCACCCATTGTACTCTTTGCTACCTTCCCCCACCCTCCTCCCTGTGCTTTTCCAGCACCACTCTAATCTAGAATCTGGTTTCCAGCATCTGCAGCCCTTGTTTTTACCTAAATTGGGAGGGGTGGTGGGGGGGGGGTGCAGGGGGTGGGGTGGCGGGTGGAAATAAAGCACTGCATACTTCACAGTATCACTTCTTTCTATGTGCTCCCTCTCCAGTAAGACCCAGGACTTGTGCATTACTTTTTTCTTTTATATCTAGAAGTGTAACCACATACAACCGAATGATTTTCCCACCACCAAATCGCCACTTTTCTTTAACTAAAGCACCACCAGTAATACCTGTGAATCCAATTAGAAATTTATTTGCAAAGCACACTATGGGCAATGCAAACCATCAAAACTGAGGGGGAGGTAGTAAGAGAGAGAAGGGGCTAAATCAATGTAGAGCTGGAGGCTGAAATAGGAATCTGCTTTTTTTTTCTTGTTTTTTTCTTTCTTTTCCGAAGTACGGTAGAGCTTATTTTTTCCCCAGCACCCATGGTGTGTGTGTGCAGGTGTGAGACACAGTGAAAGACACAAAGTGCACGAATCTTTATTCAAATTCCACCACCAGGAAGATAGGAAAACACCCGGGTGGCCAGTGACAAACACTGCCCTTCACATCAAAGGGCAGTGCTGTGTGATCAAAACAGTGAAGGGGAGGGTAGGGACTAAATCAAAATAGAGTCGGAGGGGGAAATAATGCACTCCACTCCCTGCGGCGCCCACCTCTCCCTGAACAACTCCAGGGTGTTGGTCGAGGAATCTGCTTGATAAAAGGCTCAGGTGATGAGTTCCAGCTGGTGAGGTCATCGTTTGTTACCAAGGAAACTCATATTCAGCAAACTCCCCAGGGAGATTAATTAGTGATTCCACATGGGCCTTGAAAGAACAAGCATAGCTATAATTGTAATTGTAGTGAGTAACATACACTTGAAAAGACTGATTTGGTTTGACATTATATCAATTTTAGGCTGTCATGTTATGGACTTTCAGAAATATTATGGATAATGTATATTTTGGTGGGGGGAATGTGGGTGATCAGTTTACAAACTCTCTTGAGAGTGTTCATATTGGATTTGTCAGTGCATCAGCTGGCCAACTGATTCACTTGAACAGGGGTATCTGGTGGTGTAGTAACAATGTTACTGGACCAGTAATCCTAAACCCCAAGCTAATTTTCTGGGGATATGGGTTTAAATCCCACCATGACAGATGGTGATGTTTGAATTCAATAAAATCTGGAGTTACAAGTTAGACTAATGGTGACAATGTAACCATTGTCATAAAAACCTAGCTGGTTCATTAATGCCCTTCAGGAAAGGAAATCTACTGGCTTTGCGTTGTCAGGCCTGCATATAACTCCAGTGTATTGTGGTGAATCTCTTAACTGCCCTTTGAAGTGATACTAGCAACCATTCAGTTCAAATGCAATTAGGGATGGACAATAAACGTTAGTACTAGCCACATACTGTGAAAGAGTTAAGAATTTCAAGTTGGTGAACAAGTTGGAAAGGCAGTGTGCAGGGATTTCCTGCGTAACTTAGTTGGAAGATGATACCTCCACTTTGGATGATAGATCTTTTCTCAAAACATAATCTATTCATTAATTTTTGTCAACTCATTTAAAGATTAGAAATTGACAGTGTGAGACATAATTGAGATCCTTCTTTACCTGTACGAGCTCCAAGTGTGATTTGGATTCATTTCAATATTCATTTATTATTGATTTTTAAATAGCTTTCTTCTTTCATTATTTACTTCCAAATGAAATTTCACTGCTTCCCATTTCTTCCAATGGTGCCATGTTTCCTTTTCATTTCACCTTTAAAGGATTAGGTAACCAATTCCAGGTAGGTAGTATGTCATTGCCTGCGTCTGCACATGTGATGGATGTGCTCCCCCTAATGTTGCACTATCAATAAATGCAGCCAAAAAGTAATTATTTCCAAACTGTACTACAGTAAGCGATCACTGCATTCTGTATCCAGTAATCTTAATTTCTGATTATTTCTTGAGTATGAATTTAAATAAAGCTAAAGAAATGGGAAGAAAACATTGTCAGTTACAATGAGCTTTTCGGTCCAGATGACCATGTTATGTTCTCAGCTGATGATAATTGTTAACAAGCTGGATCTCAGACTGAAATCTGGCTTGACAGATCTTACGTTTTGTTTTTGCTTTTGTTAATCATAATAGTAAGTGACTGATCACATTCACAAGAGGCGGTCAGTGTACTTTTAATAAAAGAAAATACAACTTTATTCTGTGAAAGAAAAAAATGCAAATTTGAAATTGTTTTATTACAAATATCAGAAATAAAGGCTAAAACTTTTATCTTGAGCAACAATGCTACAGATGCTCAAACCACAGTGCACAGCCCATCTTTCTCCATTTTAAAGCTCATTATTCAGTTAGCGTGGCTGTAATTGGGTTCTGATATTGTTTTCACTAATTAATGTATCTTCCTGAAACCATTAAATAAACAGCTAACACTTATTATTTAATATGTGTTCCTTAAACTCATCTCTTCAGCAGCCCTCTGTTTCTGAAGCTTTTCTCTTACTGACCTTTAAGTCCAGTAAGGAGTTCTTGTCAAACCAACCTGTTTTGGAGACTGCTAAACTAATAGCACCTCTGCTGGTACAAACCCTCTCTCTTTGACTGAATGCTGCCCACACTGTTTCAGCTTCTGGATGGATCTGTCTCTCTGTGACACTGGACCTCTGTCACTAAATAACAGTAGTTTCTTTCTTCAATAATTTCTTTCCTAATGCATTGAATTATTCACCTCAAAGGCTTAATAATCTCATTAGAGGGCATGTAGACAAATAAGTCTTGAGGCAAACCAGTATTTCTCACAGAATGAAAATAAAACCATGTGATACCGTGGAAAGTGTCATTTTGCATGTTTTTCGGCAGTCCATATCATACAAAGTACGTCAGGGTAGCAGAACAGAGTGCAGAATAACGTTACAGCCACAGAGAAGGTGCAGAGAGAGAGAGATCAGAATTAGTATTTGAGAGGCGGTACGGTGGCTCAGTGGTTAGCACTGCTGTCTCACAACGCCAGGGATCCGGGTTCAATTCCAGCCTCGGGCGACTGTTTGTGTGGAGTTTGCACATTCTCCCTGTGTCTGCGTGGATTTCCTCCAGGTGCTCTGGTTTCTTCCCATAGTCCAAAGGTTAGGTGAATTGGTCTTGCTAAATTGCCCATAGTGTTCAGGGATGTGTAGGTTAGGTCCATTATTTAGGGGCAAATGTAGAGTAATAGGATGGGGGAATGGGTCTGGGTGGGTTACTGTTTGGAGGGTTGGTGTGGACTTGTTGGGCTGAATGCCCTGTTTCCACACTGTAGGGATTCTTCTATGAAGGTCCATTCAAAAGTCTGATAACAGCAGGGAAGAAGCTGTCTTGAATCAATTTGTATGGGTATTCAAACATTTATGTCTTCTGCCCAATGAAAGCGGATGAAAGAGAGTATAACCAGGCTAGGAGGGGTCTTTGATTGTGTTGGTTGTTTTCCTGAGATAGCGGGAAATATAGATGGAGTTAATGGATGGGAGGCTGGTTTGCGAGATGGGCTGGGTGTGTTCACGATTCTCTGTTGTTTCTTGTAGTCTTGGGAAGAGCACTGTGACACATCCAGATAGGATGCTTTCTATGGCGCATGTATAAAAATTGGTAAGAGTCTTTTGTGGGCATGCTAAATTTTCTTAGCCTTCTGAGGAAGTAGAGATGTTGTTGTGCTTTCTTAACCACTGCAATGTAGAATGCACCACCACAGAGATAGTTGAAGTGAATAGTAGTGATGCGTTTAAGGAAAAGCTAGGTAAGTGCATGAGGGAGAATCAAATACAAGGATTTATAGATAGGATGAAATGAAGAAGAGGGACAGGAGACAAAAATGGAAATTGCTGGAGAAACTCAGCAGATCTGGTCACATCTGTAGAGAGAAAGTAGAGTTAACATTTCGAGTCTAGTGACCCTTCCTCAGGGTGAGATGGGGTTTGTGTGAAGCATAAATAGGGTCAGAGATCATTATGTTCAACAGTCTGTTTTTTTGCTCCAATTCCTACACAATTCTAATTTAATCTAAAAAATATTCAAATACATTAGTCAGGGGTAAATGTAAGGGGAAAGGTCTGGGTGGGTTGCTCTGTGGAGGGTTGGTGTGGACTTGTTGGGCCGAAGGGCCTGTTTCCATACTTTAGGTAATCTAATCTAATCTAATTAATAGGTTGCATTTCTCTAGCACCTTGAAATTAGCACAATATTTCAAGGCACTTCACAGGAACATGATCAAATAAAGTTTGGCTTTGAGCCAGGAAAGAAGATCACAGGACCGATAAAAAGGTTTGGTCCAAGTGATCAGTCATAAGGTGTGTCTTAAAGGTGGAGGGACTTTGGGAGATCATTTCAGAGCTTAAGGCCCACGGAGCTGATAGAAGGGCTCATGCCCGAAACGTCGATTCTCCTGCTCCTTGGATGCTGCCTGACCTGCTGCGCTTTTCCAGCAACACATTTTCAGCTCTGATCTCCAGCATCTGCAGTCCTCACTTTCTCCACGGAGCTGATAGTTCTGATTACCAAAAATCTCAAAGAAAACAGGGGGATTCACAGCAGTTTAGAAATCAAGTTCTCAGAAAGCTTTAGAGGTGGACCATGTAATGGAGAAAAAGGAAGAAAAATTGAGACACAAAAAACCATGAAAGAATACCCCCTGATTTTTCCTCTCTCCTTCTAAGGAACTGTTTTAATCTCTCCAATGCTATGGTTGGATACCCTTTGCAAATATGTTCATCACATTGTACCTTTCGCTTCTTGTTTTTGTGCTACATTCTTATTGTTAACTTGTTTATGCAGTAAATGTGTTTTCCATGGCAAGCCCCAATGTATTATTACATTGACTTAAAAGAATACACCCTCCCAGAATCTAAAAATTTACTGTCATACTGGAGCTCCAATAATAATATTTATTTAATGCTTTCCTTAAGCTGTATTTGTACTCCAGGTGGTATAATTACTGTTTTTACAATAAACACACAGCAAGATAATTTTAGCCCTGCGTGTAGAGATTCGTGAAAAAGAGTTGGGCTTTCTCTAACACACCGGTTTTGCATTCACAACAGATGGCACTACAACATCATATGTGAAACGTTAACAGCACAGCACATAACAGGTATTGGAAAAAACCTAGATCTAATCACTGAAAGAAAAGGAATTTTGTTATGATCCATGGAGATCAATAAACAATAAAAACTTAACTTACTCAATCGTGTCAATGAACAAGATCAATAAACTAATGGAAAACAGACAAAAACAGAAATTGCTGGAGAAACTCTGTGTGTCTGTGGAGAGACTAGCATTTTGAGTCCAGTGATACTTCTTGGAAAAGATTTCTGTTTTTGTGACTTTTACTTTAACAATCAATTCAAACCCAACATAAATTAAAAATCAAATCAAGATCAATAAAACCTATAATTACACATTGAATAGTAGCTCAAGACAAAGGTCAGTCTGTTTTGAGGAGTTCTGATGAAGGGTCACTGGGCCTGGAGCATTAACTCTGATTTCTCTCCACAGATGCTGCCAGACCTGCTGAGCTTTTTCAGTGATTTCTGTTTTTGACAAATATTGATATTGTGGATTTATTAGGCAGCCCAATTTCAGCCACAAAATCATCCGAAGTTTTGATCTGCCCTAAGTACAATTACAGTTTCTTTCTTTCAAAGATTTAACTACCGATTCTCGTCTGACAGCAACTCTCAATCAACCTGAGTTTGACGGGTACAATGTTCAACAAAGTAGCACACTTCTCCTGAACCACTCAGCTCTGCTCATGACAGTCTTGCCAGTATTATTTATCTCAGTGACAATCTGCAGACTGTTCTGGTCAGTCAATTACTTTTCAGTAAGAGTCAGTTGCAGCAATCTAGTTGCCTGTTGTTAACTCCTGGATCTGGGAGATGTGAGCTTGGACATCTTTGTGCTTTGTCACTCATGTTAACCAGGTTCCCCAGAAACTTAAAATTCCTTTACATTTAGAGTCCAACCAAAAAACTGGATGGGAAAGTGAGGTGTGAAGAGGGCATTAGGGAGCTACAAAGAGATATCGATACATTAAGTGAGTGGGTAAAGGTCTAGCACATGGAGCAGAACATGGGAAGATGTGAAGTTGTCTATTTTGGGATGAAGAATAAAAAAAGAGGAATGTTCCTCTGTTGTGTGATTGCAGAACTTGGAGAACCTGAGTATTCGGGTTCATGAATCACAAAAGATTAGGGCATGCGGGTACAGCAAGTAGGTAGGAAAGTTAATAGAATGGAACCATTTATTGTGAGGGTCATTGAGTCCAAAAGTACAGAGGTTACGCCTCAGTTATACTGGGCAACAGAGAAACTATTCTGGAGTACGGTGTACAGTATTGGTCTTATATAAGGAAGGCTGTAAATGTGTTTGAAGCAGTTCAGAGAAGGTTTACCTGGGATGTGGAGGTGCTGGTGCCGATGTTGGACTGGGTCAGGAGTCACATGACACCAGGTTCTAGTCCAACAGGTTTATATGAAATCACAAACTTTTGAAGCGCTGCTCCTTTGAAAAGTGAAGTGCCAGACTTCACCTGACGAGGGAGCTGTGCTCTGAAAGCTTGTGATTTCAAATAAATTCTGTTCGACTATAAACTGACGTCGTGTGACTTCTGACGTGGACTGATACCTAGAATGGGCAGGCTGTCTTATCAGGAAAGATTGAACTGGCTAGGTTTAGAAGAGAAGGTAGTGATTTGGTTGAAAGTTATAAAATCCTGAGGGGTCTTAACAGGGTGCATGGGAAAAGGATGTTTCATCTTGTGGGATAATCTGGGTCCCTGTTTAAAAATCAAGACAGAGATGAGGAGAAATGTTTCTCACAGAAATTTGTGAGTCTTTGGTGCTTACTTCCTCAAAAGTTGATAGAAGAAGGGTCTTTGAATATTTGTAAGGCACCATTCTTAACAAGCAATCAGGAGTTATCAGGAGTAAGTGGGAAATAGGTGGTGATCAAATCAACCATGGCCACACTGAATGGAGGGGCGTTCTTGAGCCACCTGTTTGCATGTAAAAGAACAAGCTTTGAAAACAGGGTTAGATATGTGAAGAAAACATTTGGGAAGTAATTCCTAGAGTAGGGGAGTCCAGAACTAGAAGGCATAGGTTTAAGGTGAGAGGGGAAAGATTTAAAAGGGACCTGAGGGGTAACCTCTCTACGCAGAGGGTGGTACATCTATGGAACAAGCTGCCAGAGGAAGTGGAAGAGACTGGTACAATTACATTTAAAAGATGTTTGAATAGGTGTGTGAATAGGTAAAGTTTAGAGGGATATAGGTCAAACGCAAGCAAATGGGACTAGTTTAGTTTGGGAAACCCAGATACTCAGCATGGATGTGTTGGACCGGAGGGTCTGTTTTCATGCTGTATGTCTCTATGGCTCTAGAACAGTTCATACATAAGAATATTAGAATTAGGAGCAAAGAGTAGACAATTCAGTCACCAACTAGTTCACTAATGTCCTTCAGGAAGGGAAACTGCCATCTTTACCTGGTCTGGTCTATGTATGACTCCAGATAAACAGCAATGTGGTTGACCTGTAACTGCCCTCTGGGCAATTAAGAATCAGCAATAAATGCTGGCCTAGCTAGCAATGCCCTCATCCCATGAATGAATTAAAAAAAACTTAAAATCTATCTATCTCCTCCTTAAATTTACTCAATGGCCCAGCATCCACTGCTCTCTGGGAAAGTGAATTCCACAGATTCATGATTCTTTGAGAGAAGTAATTTTTTCTCATCTCTGTTTATCTGCTACCCCTTATCCTAAAGCCAGGACTTCACATTTTAGATTACCCCACGCGGAAGCATCCCTTCTACTTTGTCAGTCTCCTTTAGCATCTTATCTCCTCAATTAAATCTCCCTTCATTCTCCTAAACTGTTCGATCTCTGTTCATTAGACAAACCTCTCAACTCTGGAATTAATCTTGTGAACGTTCTCTGAACTGCCTCCAATGTAACTACTTCCATCCTCAAATAAGGGGAACAAAATTGTATGTAGTACTCCAGGTATGGTCTCACTTTTGCTTTGTACAGTTGCAGAAACTCTTCCCTACTTTTATACTCTATTCCTTTAGCATATGTTCTCTCTGAATATTCTTGGAAACCATGGATTCAATCTAAAGATTGACTTTTGAAACCAGTATGGGTGGCGGTAAGGATTAAGTGGGAGAAAGTGAGGACTGCAGTTGCTGGAGATCAGAGTCGAGAGTGTGGCGCTGGAAAAGCACAGACAGGATCTGAGGAGTAGGAGAATCGACATTTTGGGTATAAGCCCTTCATCAGGAATGAGGTCTGGAGTGGGGTAAGGATTGCTGCACCAAAGAGATATTGTCATGAGAAATAAAGTGCAGTGGCAACTAGAAAGCAAACTGGGCCTCCATGATGATTTTTCTACTGACATTACTGCTTGTGTTCACGTGCAAACAGCTATTTTAACAAGGCGCCAACAGATCCCACATATTTGTGCACTTCACTTCCTTTGGATCCCACAGCGATAATGACTATCTTAAACACAAGGATCTAGGTGTCAGTCCAGATGTCACAGCTGTGAAAGACTCTCATCCTTAGGCTACGCTTACAGCAATTGAACCTCCACATCGATGTCAGCCTTACATGAAAGGTAGCTTCCCAGGTCGGGGAAAAGTTCCACGTTTGGGAAGATTTCTCCATTGATCTTAGTGGAGGGAAGGAGCTAAAATGGATTGGTAAAGGATTTGAGTCTTAGATTTAGATTAGATTACAGTGTGGAAACAGGCCCTTCGGCCCTACAAGTCCACACCGACCCGCCGAAGCGAAACCCACCCATACCCCTACATTTACCCCTTACCTAACACGACGGGCAATTTAGTATGGCCAATTCACCTGACCCTGCACATCTTTGGACTGTGGGAGGAAACCGGAGCACCCGGAGGAAACCCACGCAGACACGGGGAGAACGTGCAAACTCCACACAGTCAGTCGCCTGAGGCGGGAATTGAACCCGGGTCTCTGGCGCTGTGAGGCAGCAGTGCTAACCACTGTGCCACCATGCCGCCCACCAAGTCTTCTTGAAGTTGAGACTGAGACTAGTTCTTTGGTATGCTTCTGCAAAAGCATTTAGTGAGGCTTGAAGATTCTCTTCCGAGAGAGCAGAGATGATATTGCCATCCAAGTACTGAAGTTCCACAGACCAGATTGCTGTCATTTTCTTTTTGGATTTTAAATGGCTGAGGCTGAGAAAGGTTTCTGTCCATCTGTAGGCCATGTCCATACCATCAGGAAGCTTGCTCTTAATGAGATGAAGAATGGTGGCAATGAAGAGTGAGGAAAGGGTGGGGGCAATGATACATCCCTCAAATGATTCCATCATATTACATTGGTGAGGACAGTCACAGACATATTGTCGAGGAGGAGACAGGGGATGTTGATAAGTTTCACCTGACAGCCATTCGTGGACAAGATGTTCCATATCACTTGTAAAGTCATAAAGTCACGTAACACGGAAACACATCCTTTGGTCCAACTCGTCCATGCCGACCAGACATTCCAACCTGACCTAGTCCCATTTGCCAGCATTTTGCCCATATCCCTCTAAACCCTTCATATTCATATACTCATCCAGACGCCTTTTAAATGTTGTATTTATACCAGCCTCCACCACCTCCTCTGGCAGCTTGTTCCATACAAGCACCAGCCTCTGCATGAAAAAGTGACCTCTCGAGTCCTTTACAAATCTTTCCCCTCTCACTTTAAAAGAAAGTCCTCTAGTTATGGACACTCCCATCCAAGGAAAAAGACATTGGCTATTTAGAGTCAAGATTAGAGTGGTGCTGGAAAAGCACAGCAGGTCAGGCAGCATCTGAGGAGCAGGAAAATCGATGTTTTGGACAAAAGCCCTTCATCAGAAATGTGGCCTCATTCCTGATGAAGGGCTTTTGCCCAAAGCATCGATTTTCCTGCTCCTCGGATGCTGCCTGACCTACTGTGCTTTTCCAGCACCACTTTAATCTTAACTCTAATCCCAGCACCTGCAGTACACACTTCTACCTTGGCTATTTTCCCTATCCATGCCCCTTGTGATTTGATAAACCTCCATAAGGTCACCCCTCAGCCTCAGAGCCTTCAGGGGAAAAAAGCCCCAGTCTATTCAGCCTCTTCCTATAGCACAAACCCTCCAGTGACTGAGTTAAAAGCCTTTGTCAGGTTGATGAGGACGATGTCGTGGGATTGATACATTTTCTTGGAGTTGGCATTTCTATTGGAGTTGCCAAGCTGTGAAAACCAGCGAAACAAGTGTACAGCACCAATGAAAACCAGAAATTGATTTAATGTCTGCTTTTAAAATAAACATGTGTAGCGTGTTATGAATAAATTAAGTTCACTGCTCTTTCAATATATATTCCTTCCGCTTGCATATAATTACAGAATGTGTGTTCCCAACACGATAACAGGAACCCACTATCAAAAATTGCCAACATGATCCCTCTCCACCACACAAGTCTTATTCATTCACGGGATTTGGGTGTCGCTGGCTAGGCCAACATTTATTGGCCACCCTAATTACCCAGAGGGCAGTTAAGAGTCAGCCACATTGCGGTGGGTCTGGAGTCACCTGTAGGCCAGACTTGGTCATGACAGCAGTTTCCTTCCCTAGAGGATATTAGCAAACCAGATGGGCTTTTCCTGACAAACGACAATGATTTTTTCTTTATCATGAGACTCTTAATTCCACATTTTTATTGAATTCAAATTCCACCACCTGACCTGGTCAGATTTGAATCCAGGTCCCCAGAGCATTACCAGAGTCATCAGATTAATCGACTAGTGAGAACAAAACTAGGCCTTTGCCACCCCTAACTCAACTGCACATAAACACACAATTCTTCCTGTTTAGAACCAGCTCATAACTTCACTGTTGAAATGGCTAATCTCATAATCAAAGAAAAAAACAATTTCTGTCTCTTCCTTACTTGTGACATTTTGCGTTCATGTACTCATCACCTCCAATTACAAGAACATCAAGTTAAGAGAAATGAAATTCTACTCAGTAGGAGCTTTGTTGATTTTTAAATGTGAACAGATTTGGACAAGTCAGCTTTGTGATTTCCCCCAAACAAACTCCCAGCGCATATTTTGTCGTGTTAGGTTTGGGACTAATCTCTAACTGACCTGTAAGAAGGATTTAGTTTGAAGTAAGACTGACTGAAATGAATCGTCAGAGAAGGTTGCACTGTAACGTTGGGTTCCTAACACATGTGCTTTTGACGTTCCACCTAGTGCTGACATTGTCCATAATCTCAACCATGTAATGAACAGTGATATCACAGTCTGTGAGGCATGTTCTCAGCAGCACTCTGATAATATGACTGCGGATGATGTGGAGGTGCCGGTGTTGGACTGGGGTGGATAAAGTTAAAAATCACATGAAACCAGGTTATAGTCCAACGGGTTTGTTTGGAAGTTCAAGCTTTCGGAGTGCTACTCATCATCAGGTAGCCAGCGGAATAGCATCATAAGACACAGCTCCTACTCCACTAGCTACCTGATGAAGGAGCAGCACTCCGAAAGCTTGCACTTTCAAATAAACCTGTTGGACTATAACCTGGTGTCAAGTGATTTTTAACTATGATTGCAATCAGTGCATAGATTCTCATCAGACCCAGTAGGTGGCGATAAGACTCTTCAGTGGTGCTTGTCTCTTACCTAAATACAAAGTGACACAGATGAATCACAAAGCTGAAGGAGAAATTGAGACCATAGTGAAAATATTATTGACCATGGAGAATCACGGACAGGCCGAGAGTAAATACCTTTAAATGAATTGTCTGCAGTTCTAAGGAGGAAACTCCAAGAACAGAAACTAGGAAATAACATTCTGCAAGAATGGTGATTGTTATAGAGTCATAGAGATGTACAACATGGAAACAGAGCCTTCAGTCCAACCTGTCCATGCCGACCAGATATCCCAACCCAATCTAGTCTCACATGCCAGCAC
>NC_057727.1:16735581-16740644 GCF_004010195.1 Chiloscyllium plagiosum | reverse complement strand
TTTTCCCAAAATGCAGCACCTCACATTTATCTAAATTAAACTCTATCTGCCACTCCTCATCCCATTGGCCCAACTGATCAAGATCCCGTTGTAATATGAGGTAACCTTCTTCACTGTCCACTACACCTCCAATTTTGGCGTCATCTGCAAACTTACTAACTATACCTCTTATACTCCTAGCGGATAGCATTTGCTGATCCCAGACACCAATGGGACAATCTTCAGCCAGGTAAGACAGTCTGAAGCTGCAGAAATAGTTGGTAGCTTCTTGGCATGTTCATCCAAAGCAGAAACTGATTCTTTTCGACCTCCATCCTAGCATTTATTTAGAGTTACTGACAATATGACATTCTGGAATTGAGGTGCTTCTGAGTTAGCAATATGCATAGTGTGGCATCACACAATGTAGTGGTGACCGCAGTGGTATGCCATCCCAGCTCTGTTTACCATTCCAAACAGACTGGCCCAGAAAGGTCATTTTGTCTTGTTTATTGTAACAGTGTTTGGGCATGACTCCTGCTGTATCATCTACCTGACAGATTCTACTTTACTTCCCACCACCTTGGAACAGGAAACCCGCCCAAGTCAGCAGTGGTTGGGAAAGGAAGATGGAAGGTGACTCTGAAACTGAAGCAATTGCCACAAAAATCTAAGTTTGAACAAGGAAAAATGCAAAAGACAGTACAATGCGAATAGTTAAGGCACATGCACCTTCAGTTTGCACTGTACTTTGCACACAATTCAGGATATGTACTGTTGCCCGGCAACCCTCGATGTCCTCTTAATATAGGCATTCTTTATGTCTTGCATCATGCAAACAAAAGGAGTTGGAAGAATCTTACAAGGTGGGCAGCCTCAAATTGACCTTAAAAACATAAAATAAAAGCAGAAGGTGCTGGAGAATGGCAGCAGCCATGGAGAGAGAGAGAACCAAAATGAACCTTTCCACTCTGATATGATACTTCTTCAGAATTTTATTTCAGATCCCCCAACATCCACTGTATTTGCTTTCATTAACAACTGAAAGTAGGTGTTGGGCTTTGCCAACAGGAAATTGCATAGGTGACAAATTTGTACCTTTCCGATCATGTGGGGTATCTAAACACCCTCAAATTGCTTTTGCCCAATGTCACGGGTATTGGGATGACAAAATGTCAATTTTGAAAGCAAATCAGTTAATACGTGAGATGTGAACTAATAAAAGTGACTTGTGATGACACTGAATTTATTTGGAACTTTAGTCACTTTACTACGAGGTTTAGCAGTGACTAATAGCTAAATCCCCAGCGACTCACTCTTCCAGAATCAGGGAACGTGTTCAGTGATCACTGCAGGTATTGTGCTATATCTTTAGATACATACATACCTCTCTTCCCTTACAGGTACTAAGCAGGAAATGTCTGAGACTTGATTATCTCAGGTATTTAGCTCTGTGCAGCTGTACTGTCGGGATCAAGAACAAAAGATTGAAAGTCAGAACAAATTTCTCTTCAGCCACGTGTAGTTTACAGACTAGCCTTTCAGTTCACATTATTCAATGGTCTCTCTTTTGAATAATTTACTTAGGTGCTGGAATTGGGACTAATTACTGAACCTTTATAGCTCTATTCTATTTTAAAGGCAAATTGAAACCTCTGTCGTTCTGCTTGTGAGATGCAGCAAACAGAAATATATCTTTACAAATGGATAAGCTCAAGGACAACTGATACAGGGAGTCTCCAGCTGACAGTTCATGCCAAGGCTGCTTTCCATCATTGATAATATTTGCTTCTATTTTTGTGAAGAGATTTGCACCAAAACATTTTGTCATTTACTTATCTATTTCATTCTGTCTTTCTCTTTCACCATTGCACCCCAGTCTCTCCTGTGAGCCTTGCTTTATTGAGTTAATTTTCCCTTCATCCTTTCTTAGTTACCTAGTACCAGACATAAAAACCGTGGCCTATACTGAAAATGAGTGTTGTGAGGATTGAGATTTATTTCTGTTCCGCGATTGGCCTTCTGCAGGCAGGCAATGGCCACACCAACTCCATTCTCTTGCCCAACCACTCAGTTGCAAAACCATTTTCTCTGCCTCACTTTCTCCTTCCACCCCTAAATTTTAATCTTTTCAAGGTTTGGCCTTCCCTAGGAGGGAACCAAGGGTTATGGGCAGAAAGCAGGAGTTGAATTACCACATCTGTCAGCATCTCACTGAGGAGTGGAGCAGATTTGATGGGCTGAATGGCTATGTCTGCTCCTATGTCGTATGGTCTTATAACACACTCTAAGCCAGCATTAACATTCCATGAGCATCAAGTCACCTGAAATGTGGCTGTGTTTCCTGTTGATAGTCATCCTCTGTACTGTCCAAAGATGTGCAGGTCAGGTAGATTGGCCATGCTAAATTGCCCGTAGTGTTATGTGCATTAGTCAGGGGAATGGGTCTGAGTGGGTTACTCTTCGGAGGGTCGTTGTGGACTTGTTGGGCCGAAGGGCCTGTTTCCACACTGTAGGGAATCTAATCATTTACTTTTCCTGTCCTGGAGGCATTGACATATTGCTGAGCCATAGATTCAGGCATACCCTGGCCGAGTAATGTTTGGCTGTTTGGCTGCAGTAACCACTCTTCATTTCTGAAATTGACATTGCAGTTTTATTAAAGAGTATCACAGCCAAGATCAATCATATCCTCAGATAAGAGCAAAATCCTCTGACTGCTGGAAATCAGAAATAAAAACAAGAAGTGCTGGAGAAACTCAAGAGGGCTGGCAGCATCTGTGGAGAGAAAAACAAAGTTGACATTTTGAATTCAATATGAGTTTTCTTCAGACTTGAGGTGTTAACTCTCTCTGCACAGATACTGCCAGACCTGCTGAATTTCTCCAGCACTTTTTTTTTTCACTGGATGGTGGTCTGGAGAATCCATATTTGTTTTCTTTCCCTTTTTCTCCCAGCTGAGGGCGATAGCTGGGACCCTCGGTAGAGATTAGTTAATTGTAGTGTTGGGATTGAGGCTTTCCTGGTGTCTACCCCGCTGCATGGTACATTTATCCACTGAGGCATTGGACAAACTAATTGGTCGTGATTTCTTCCGAGCTAATGGGATTTTGAAGCTGTTGGAAGGGACTGAAAGGAGCAATGTACAAAGGATGTATTATAGCCAGAATGCTAGTGCTTCACATGGTTAACCTGTTCCGTCACAGTTAACAGGCTCCGCTGATATACATTTCAACCTCACCGAAAGTGTACCTCCTGCGAAAAGGTCAGGGTAATCCTTTTCCCGTCAAGGTTGCTGTCAGCTGACATTCTGGTATCGAACAAAGTTACATAATTCATCTTTGATGCTTAACTTCCATGGTAACCATCTTATGCGACGTCCATGGGCAAGGCAGATGGTGTTTTCTTTTATCCCCCTTATGAGAGGCTGCAAAAAAAGTGACGCAAAGTTGGAATTCGAGGCCCGGAATCTTTTACAGAGTGGGCCGACAGTGCAGCCTCTCCTCCACCTCACAACCTGTTTCAAACCAAGACACGACATGCTCGTACATTAGAAAGAAAACAAGGCCTGTTACCACGGTGATGGGCTTGTGTAGTTAAGTACTGGCAGCGCGCAGCAGAAAGCTTCGTTTCCAGCGACAGTGTGCTGCTTTGGAATTTCAGGAGCGTGTACTGAGTATTTCCAGACTCCCTCAAGGCCGAAGGTTGCTCCATCAGGAGAATTTCCCAGCCACCCAAATCTGAACTTTTAAACTGAAACAAAGAGAAATCTCTGACTGGAACTCAACACCCCAACAAATCAGGGTACAATTCATATAGCATCTGGTGACAGCCTACTGTGTTACATGTTACATGAGAGCTGTTACTGATTGCCAGTAATACTGCTACCACGGCAACAGAAAGCCTGCAACTTTCCAGGGTTCAGCAGGAGTTTCTATTAAGATGCAAGTAGCCTAGTTGCCTAGTTGCAGTTCCGTGATATCAGTTTGGATAAAATTCTCCTCCCCAAGATAACCCACTGAGTCAGTGGTCTAATCTCCCTCTTAAATACTCTTTCCGCTGCCTTCTGTGCCTCTCGACAGCTTTAAGAAGCCCACCTGAGCACTCTTCACTCACTTCAAATGATCAGCAAATCAACTGAGCCACTCTGTTCTCCCAAAACTCCCGAATTGTCCATCCGCAGGTCACATCGCATCAACCCCCTCACGTTTCCTCATGGCATTCCCTGCTCTAACGATGTGGATTGTGCCAGTGGATAGTCTATCATCATCAGCCGTCTCCTGATCTTGCTCCAGAAGGTATGCCCACTCATGAGCAGAGATCTTACCATCTGTACCACGGCATCATGACCTTGGTGAATCTATATTTCCCGTTAATGAAAGCTACACACTCTGACAAATCGCCTCCCCCCCCCCAACTTGCCATGTTTGAATTGTTTTGATGGTCATGTAGCCCTTATCTCAAAAAAACACTTTGTTCTGTCTCTTTCCCTGGCAACGTCTCCTCCTTGCCCAACCTTTATCTCTCAGTTTTGAAATCTTTAGCCAAGAAGTCAATTTACATTGTTTAATGAATGATTTACAACCTGCCCATGTCCTTTGCCATGAAACTAGTCAGCATCTTAATTTGGGGTGGTCTCCTTACTTTGCAGATAGCAGGGTGTTTCTGAGAGGGATATGTGTTCCTGCCTGGGTTTAGCAGAAGGGCTGAGCATTGTGTGCTGACAGACCATTGGTGCAGCCAGCCTGCTCTAACTTACAGACAGTCTGTCCCTCTGAAAGGGAAGCATATTTTTGCAAGCCTGAAGAATGAGTATGGAGCACCAGTGAAGGGATTGGGCCCCCACATTGTGTGGGGGACTGTGTGTGTCTGTATCTGTGTATGTGTGTGTCTGTGTGTCTGGGTGTGTCTGTGTGTCTGTGTCTGTGTCTGTGGGTCTGTGTGGGTATCTCTGTGGCTGTGTCTGTGTCTGTGTGTGTGTCTGTGTCTGTCTCGGTGTATCTGAATGTGTCTGTCTGTGTGGGTGTGTCTGTGGGTGGGTGTGAGTGTATGTGTGTGTATGTGTGTGTCTGTGTGATTGTCTG
>NC_057727.1:16678311-16735389 GCF_004010195.1 Chiloscyllium plagiosum | reverse complement strand
GTTGGTGTGTGTGTGTGTGTGTGTGTGTGTGTGTGTGTGTGTGTGTGTGTGTGTGTGTGTGTGTGTGTGTGGGTGTGTGTCTGTCTGTCTGTCTGTGTGGGTGTGTGTGTGTGTGTGTCTGTCTGTGTGTGTGTCTGTCTGACTGTGTGGGTGTATCTGTGTGTGTGTGTTTCTATCCTCACATACCGTCAGTCCAACAATGAGGCATTGTGTGCATTTCTGGTTGTAGGTACACACGATCCTATCTGAAAGTGTAAGGAGGTTAAGGTACAAGTGCTTTGTCAGGAATGTTGAACTTTATGAACAAAAATTGAATAACCTGGGGTTACTTTCTTTTGGATGAGTGGAGACATTTATTTGAGGCGTATAAAATTGTAATAGAGTGGAAAATGAAGTACCTTTTTCCTTTAGCAGAGAGGTCACCTGGGGATGGAGGTGGAGGTAGATTTAAACTAGAATTAGAGGAGAGATGTTTTTCACTCAGAAAGTGACAAGGGGTATGCAATTCATTGCTTGAAAGTATGTTAGAGGCAGAAAACAGTTTAAATAAATACTTGGATAGACACTTAATGAAGGATTAACCTTCAGGCATATAGACCAAGAGCTGAATAGGATTTGGCTGGATTGCTCTTTTTAGCTGGAACACAAATAATGGGCAGAATAGCCTCTTCTAGTGCCATCATTTTCTATTTTGTGTTCAGCTTTCCTGTTAACCACAAGCCAATTCACTCACATTGCTCAATGCATCAGATCTCCCACACTTATCCATTAGCAGCCCCTAGCAGTCAGGAATCATGCCCTAACATCAGATTTGCCACCTAGACTTCAAATACATTACAATAAGGTGAGCTGCTCCTGTTTCATATATCTCCAACTATTCAGGTGTGACAGATGACCTAAACACATTGTAACACAATCACTAACATCTCCCATCCAGAATAAGATATTATACAATAGAAGGAAGCAGAGCTGAACCGATGATGACAAGGACACCATGTTTCTCCCAAGCTCCACACAGGTCATGTAAAGGTGAAGTCGCCATGGCCTCACCAGGCCAGCAGGCTGACTTCACATTAGTTAGAAGCCACATGACACCAGGTTCTTGTCCAACAGGTTTATCTAAAATAACAAGCTTTCAGAGCACTGCTCCTTCATCAGGTGAAGTAGAGGGAAGCACACAAGCACAGGATTTATATGTGGAGAGGTAATGGTAATATAATTCCAGGTAATAAAGTGTGTGAAAGGATAAGTACAAATGATGTGAGTAGAGTTGACAGGCTGAATAACAAGTCTCCGTAGGTGATCAAAAGCGTCAGACAGTGTGAGTAAAGTGTCAACAGCTAAATAGCAATTGGAGGAATGAACTATGATCCAACTAATTAAGGCAGAGAGATAGTTGCAAAAAAATCAAAAGATGGTGCTACAGACAAACTATGGCTGGAATAACATAATAGGTATCAGAGTCATATGATAAGGATCTAACCAAAGTAACAAACAATCCAAAACTGTACAAACTAATTAAAGTAGAGAGATAACAACAAGTTTTAAGGTGATGGTATCAAAACAGAATAGTAAGGAAGATTTTACACAGAACGGTATGGTGGGGTTACATGTAGCGCAAAATGAACCCAAGATCATGGTTGAGACCGTTTTCATGCGTACAGAACTTGGCTATCCACTTCTGCTCAGCAATCCTGTGTTGTTGTGTATCTCAAAGGCCATCTTGGAGGAAGCTTAACTGAAGATCGGAGGCTGAGTGCCCTTGCTGCTGAAGTGCTCACTGACTGGGAGGGAACATTCCTGTCTGACGATTGTTGCACAGTGTCCATTCATCCATTATTGCAGCATCTGTATGGTCTCACCAATATACCATGCCTCAGAGCAGCGTATGAGAGAGATAACATTGGCTGAGTCACAAGAGAATCTGCTGTCTACGTGGTGGGTGTGATGGGGGTATCAATGTCGATGATCCGACATGTCTTGCAGAGGATGCCGTGGCAGGGTTGTGTGGTGTAATGGTCACTGTTCTCCTGAAGGCTGGGTAGTTTGCTGCAGACGATGGTCTGTTTGAGGTTAGGCAACTGTTTGAAAGCGAGAAGTTGAGGCATAGGGATGGCTTGGCGAGATGCTCGTTGTCGTCAGTTCATCTCGAGCACTATCTTTAGATTAGATTAGATTACATTACATTACAGTGTGGAAACAGTCCCTTCGGCCCAACAAGTCCACACCGACCTGCCGAAGCAAAACCCACCCATACCCCTACCCCTACATTTACCCCTTACCTAACACTACGGGCAATTTAGTATGGCCAATTCACCTGACCATGCACATCTTTGGACTGTGGGAGGAAACCCACGCAGACACGGGAAGAACGTGCAAACTCCACACAGTCAGTCGCCTGAGGCGGGAATTGAACCCGGGTCTCTGGCGCTGTGAGGCAGCAGTGCTAACTACTGTGCCACCGTGCCGCCCACTAAAATCTTCTTTTTGATTTTTTAAAATAAACTCTGCCTTAATTAATCAGATCATAGGTCATCCCTTCACTTGCTATTCAGCTGCTGACACGTTACTCACACTATCTGACACTTTTAATCACCTGTAAAGGCTTGTTCTTCAGCCTGTTGACACTCCATTCAAACCATTTGTATTTATCCTTCCACACTCTTAATTACCTGAAATTATCTTGCCATTATCTCTCCACATTTAAATTCTGTGCCTGTGCACTTCCCTCCACTTCACCTGATGAAGGAGCATTGCTCCAAAAGATTGTGATTTCAAATAAACCCATTGGACTATCACTTGGTGTCATGTGACTTCTGGCTTTATCCATCCCAGCCATACACTGGCACCTCCATATCATAGCTTTCTCATTAAAGAGAGACATGACTGGTGGTGGTTTAACCTGAGGTTGAGAAAGAGAGTCCTTCACAGTAACCTCAACAAGTGTGGGAATTGAATTCATGTTGTCGGTATCACTCTGCGTTACTCACTAGCTGTCCAGCCAACCAAGCTAACCAACAACCTGAGTTGACATTGTACCAGAGCATGGGAGTGTGGTGCTAGAAAAGCACAGCAGGTCAGGCAGCATCCAAGGAGCAGGAGAATCGATGTCTAAAGCGACAATTCTGCTGCTCCTCAGAGGCTGCCTGACCTGCTGTGCTTTTCCAGATCTGCACTCTCGACTCTAATCTCCAGTCCCCACTTTTGCCATTGTATCAGAGCACCCAACATTGCTGTGAAAATAAGGATGACTTATCCCCTTTGTCATCTTTCTGCTTGCAGTCACCTTGCTCTCTGGTGTGATAGTGTACACAAGGAGAAACTGTTCCCACTCGAAAAAGGAACTGGAGGGCATAGATTTGATGTGATCTGTAAAAGGAGGAGGGATGGTGGGAGAAATGTTTTCTTAACACAATCAGTAGTTCGGGTCTGGAAGCCACTGCCTGGAAATGTGGTGGAGGCAAGTTTGATTGTGGTATGCAAGAGGATATTGGATATTATTTGGAAAGAAGTGATGTGAAACCATATAGGTGAAAGGCAGGAGATTTGCACTAGGTGCTGATGGTTATTTGAAGAGCTGGTGCAGACACAATGGGCTGAATGGCCACCTGCACGGTAATGATTGTGATATTCTGTGATTCTGTGTTAGTGACATGTCTACAAAAATGATTTATTAAACTGTATTCTGTCCCCAATACCTTTAATGCCCCTTCTCCATTAGCATGCCTCTCAATTAATCTTTCCCCTTGTATCTATCACCTCCACTCCTTTAAGTCCAATGGATGTAGCTTTGAGCATATTTGGTATTCAGTTGGTTTAATGTATATTGCTCAGTCTGTCTGGACCTCTTAAAGGATTATTGGATTATACTCTCCATGACTGAAACTGTTCATTATTCAAAGATCATGCGAAAATTAATCCCCAGTTTCTTTTTCCCACCGCAAACTATCTTCCTGAACCACCCTGATCTGACTCTCACTCTCACTTCAATCAATAATTGTGAGGGTTGTTTTGTCACAAAAATCAAGACAACCAGTTCAGCTCCGCCACTTCCCTCTCTTCCCCAAATCCATCAGTTTAAATTTGCCCAAGTCTTGTCCACTGGCTTATCCCTGAACTCACAACTTCCTTAACTTTCATCCCATCTCCTACAATAATCTCCACAACCACATCTTGGCCTTGAGACTCACCTCCTGCTCCCATGATATTGTTCCCACCAAACTCTTAACTGATCAGCTCCGGTTTCTGAGCCCAGTCTTGGCTGATATTGTTCAAATTCTTTTCCTGATGTATTGCTATCCCTTATATCAGATTTGCTCTCAACATCTCTCTCCTCAAAAACCTCCCAATCGCCCCTCTAACCTTGTGAACTATCAACTCACTTCTAAACCTCCTTTCCTGTCCAAAGTCCTTGAATCAATTGCCATTTCCCAAATCCAATTTCCTCCAAGTCCACATTTGATCATTTCCAATCAGCTTTCTACCTGTACTACTGGGCAGAAGTTGCCATGGTCAAGGTCATTCTTTGTGAGTGTGACCATGGTCAACCATCCCTCTTCAATTGTCTCCAAGCAACCTTCAACACAGAAATCTTTTCTCTGTTGTGGAACTGTTCTAGTTTGTTTCCATTATCAAATCATAGCCAGAGAATCAACATGGAATCATAGAGTCATACAGCACGGAAACAGACCCTTCCATCCAACCAGTCCAGGCCGACCATAATCTCAAACCAAACTAGTCCCACCTGCCTATGCTTGGTCCATATCCCTCGAAACCTTTCCTATTCATGGACTTATCCAAATGTCTTTTAAACATTGTAACTGTACTCACATCCACCACATTCTCTGGAGGTTCTTTCCACATATGAACCACTCTCTGTGTAAAAACGTTTCCCCTCCTGTCTTCTTAAAATCTTTCTCCTCTCACCTTAACAATTTCTCCCTAGTCTTGAAATCCCCAACCCTAGCAAAAATACACCTACCATTCTATGCCCCGTATGATTTTATAAATCTAAATAAGGTCAGCCCTCAACATGCTACACTCCAGTGAAAAAGGTCCAAGCCTATTCAACCTCTCCTTATAACTCAAACCCTCCATTCCCAGCAACATTCTGGTAAATATTTTCTGAATTCTTCCTATGTTACTGATATCCTTCCTATAACAGGTTGTTCAGAACTGGACACAGTACTCCAGAAGAGGCATCACCAATGCCCTGTACAACCTCAACATGACATATAGGTGAAAGTGAGGACTGCTGATGCTGGAAATTAGAGTCGAGTGTGTAGTGCTGGGAAAGCACAGCAGATCAGGCAGCATCCGAGGAGCAGGAGAATCGACGTTTCGGGCATAAGCCCTTCATCAGGAATGAAGCTGTGAGCTGAGAAGTGGATGAGATATGTTGGAGGGAATCTTCAACCACATGGGAGGGGAAAGAAGGAGGCTTTCTGGTGTGTTCTGTGGTGGAACTGGTCCTCCTGGGAGCAGATGCAGCGGAGGTGGAGGAATTGGGAGTAAGGGATAATGTTTTTATAGGAGGCAGGGTGGGAGGAGGTGTAGTCCCAATGGCTGTGGGAGTCATTGGGTTTATAGAAGATGTCAGTGTTGAGTCGTTTATTGTTGATGGAGATGGAGAGGCCAAGAAGGGGAGGGAGGTGTCAGAGATGGTCCAGGTGAACTTAAGGTTGGGATGGAATGTGCTGGTGAAGTTGATGAACTGCTCAATCTCCCTATGGGAGCATGAGGTGGCGCCAATACAGTTATCAATGTAGTGGAGGAAGAGTTGGGGAGTGGCGCTGGAGTAACGACGTAGCCGACAAAGAGACAGACATATCTGGGGCCCATACGGCTGCCCATGACTACCTCTTACATCTCGAGGAAGTGGGAGGATTCGAAGAAATTACTGATGGTGAGGACCAGTTCAGCCAAACGAATGAGAGTGTCAGTGAAAGGGTACTGGTGGGGACTTCGGGAGAGGAAGAAATGGAGGGCTTGGAGGTCCTGGTCATGGCAGATGGAGGTCTAGAGGGACTGGATATCCATGGTGAAGATGAGGCATTGGGGGCCAGGGAAATGAAAGTCTTGGAGAAGGTGGAGGGCATGCGTGATGTCCCGAATGTATGTGGGGAGTTCCTGGACCAGGAGGTGATAGGACAGTATTGAAATAGGTGGAGATGAATTCGGTGGGGCAGGAGCAGGCTGAGACAATGGACCGGCCGGGGTGGTCAGGCTTGTGGATCTTGAGAAGGAGGTAGAATCGGGCGATGCGGGTTCTGGAACTATGAGGTTGGAAGCTGTGGGTGGGAGACTAGTTAAAAATTTACTTTGGTTTTTTTTGTGTGTATACATCAAGTCCTTATTTAGGGTAAAAAAGGCCGAATGGCCTTACTTCCACTCTTATGTCTTATGGTCTTATGGTCTTATTCCCTGAGGTGATGAGGTTCTGTATGGTCTGGGAGATGATGGTTTGGTGATGGGGGGGTGAGCTGAAAATGTGTTGCTGGAAAAGCGCAGCAGGTCAGGCAGCATCCAAGGAGCAGGAGAACCGACATTTCGGGCATGAGCCCTTCTTCAGGAAGGCTCCTGAAGAAGGGCTGATGCCCAAAACGTCGGTTCTCCTGCTCCTTGGATGCTACCTGACCTGCTGTGCTTCTCCAGCAACACATTTTCAGCTCTGATCTCCAGCATCTGCAGTCCTCATTTTCTCCCTGATGGGGGGGTGAGGTCATTGTCAAAGGGGTGGTAGGAGGAGGTGTCTTCAAGTTGGTGCCTGGCTTCAGCGGTGTAGAGGTTGGTGCGCCAACATGGCATATATTCAAAGCAATGAATACAAGCGTGCTAATAGCCTTCTTAACCACCCTGTTTACATGTGACACAGACTTCAAAGAATTATGTACATGAACCTGTAGGTGTCATCTGTTCCACTGCACTACCCAAGGCTCTACTTTTAATTGAGTAAGTCTTGCCTTTGTTTGTTTTGCCAAAATTCAATACCTCATAATTATCCAAATTAAACTCCATCTGCCACTCCTCAGCCCATTGACCCAATTGATCAAGATCTCTTTGTATTCTTAGATAACTTTCTTCACTGTCCACCACACCACCAATCTTGGTGTCATCTGCAAACTTACTAATCAAGCCTTCTATATTCTCATCTAAACCGTTCTCTTCCTAATCCTACACAGTTATCCTTCCTGCTCCCACAGATCTCTGTTTGACTCCTGCAAATCCAGAAGGGGACATTGGATCAGTCACCAGGAACCTTGGTGGATTATGTTTCCTCCTCTGACAGGAATCTTGAGGACAAGCAGGGTCTTTAGCCTTTACACCTTTGGAATGCCTTCCTTAAATCTCCCCCAGTTTACTAATCTGTCCCGACCTTCGTAAATTCTCTCAAAGTTGAGCACCTCTTTGTCAACATTTGCAAAATACTGCCCCAGAATCTGCTTCTTATCTTTTCCTCAGTTTATTTCCTGCCTTGTTTTATGTTGGAATAATTTGCTCTTCAGTTAGGCGTGTCTTTAAGCAGTTTTTAACAACAATATGTATGTGATGCTGTGGCAGAAGACATCTCTGCCTCAGGTTATACTAATTCCAACTTCTGAGCAGAGTGTCTGTCATGTGACTCCTAAGGTTGCAATTACACTACTGCATACCTCAGAGACTCAAGTACACATTCATTATATGTCATCACTACATCCCCTTTCCTCTGCAAGTGCTTTAGGACATCCTACTGTATTGACAGCATGATATTTACACCTCAGCAAAGGCTGCCTCACACAATTCAAGAGAGGAAATAAATCTAACACCTGCACCAGTGGCTCAGTGACCGTTCTGAGTCTCCAGGGAACTTCACCCCAGTTTAACGATCCCTTAATTCATCTGACTTTGATTAATCACTTTTGGTTATCAATTTAATGTTCAATTACAGGAATAATTGACCCAGCAATTGTGATTTACTGTAGGCACGAGAGGATCAGAGTCATGGGTCACAGAAAAAGGCCAATAAACACATGGGGGACATCTGTGATGTTTGCATCATGATTAAAATGAGAGCTATGTGATACTTTAACACTGATGCCTGTAAAGAGAGAGACAGTGAGGCTCTCGCAGAATTGTAGGGGTTAACTACAGGCATACGATTTCTCGACAAAGTTCGGTGTACTCATGGAGATTACAGTATTACAATAATCATGCCTGGTTCTGATAGCTTTATAGACCAGCCTGTTTTGTATTATTTTCTGTCTTCAAATAATTCTTCCTGTTACACAGCACAGTGCCCTGATCACAGGATACTGCAAAGCACACAACATAGGTTTCGCAAGCAACAAAATCAGCCCACATTTAGATAGCAGGTTTAACACAGTAAATCATCCCAAGCTCTTCACAGGAATGCTATAAAACAAAAACACGTGAATGGTTATTAGGACAGGTGCAGAAATAGGTTTGAGGAGCAGCACAATGGAGGAGAGAGAGATTGTGAGGTATAGAGCCTTCCGGCTGGATGTTTGTTCAGTTGGGAATTCTCTGCAGTCCTTCAAAAATACCGGGTGGGAATTAGATAAGGCAGGAGAAAGTGAAAATGTTGGCAAGGCTTTAGGATGAAGGAGCCACATTGTGGGGCAATTTCATAGCATGGGTTCATTCTGGGACAATTTAATGGAGTAGATTCACTCTGGGGACAATGGGGGGAGTTTTAATTTAGTGACAGGAACTGGAGTTGTGCCAAAGTCGGTGGCAATCCATTTGTGCCATTCACTTGCAGCCAGCACTAGCCTATTTGCTAAAACTTTGGTGCTAGTCTTCCTCAGAATACCTGCCCAGCAGTTCCCTTGTCTGACCTTGGGTAAGAATTAACTGGAACTGCTGTGCCACAAATGGATGGAAAAGTCAAACTCAGGGTCTGCAGAGAATTTCCAGCTGAATAAAATATCTTGCCCGAAAGCTCTGAAACTCAAAATCTCTCTCCTCCATTAAGCTGCTCCTCCAGCCTATATCTGCACCTGGTCTAATAACTTTCTTATAATAATCTTTGAGGACATGGTCAGTGTGGACTAGTTGGATCGAAGGGTCTGTTTCCGTGCTTTTGACTCTATGGTTCTAATCGTTTATGTGACTGAGAGCTGGATTTTGTCTGGTAGCATCCCTGTGAAGAGCTTGGGATGATTTACTATGTTAAACATGTAATCTAAATGCAGGCTGATTTTGTTGTTTGTAAAACTATGTCGTGTGTTCTGCACTGAGCTGTGAGCAAAGCACTGTGCTGTGAACAGGTTTGAAGGATCAGCTTAATGAAGGAGAGAGAGAGAGAGAGAGAGAGTCAAAGAGTCATACAGCACAGAAACAGATCCTTCGGCCTGACTTGTCCCAAACTCCCATGTCTAGTATTCATTTTGAAGACAACATAGAAACAATGCCACCATGCTGATGAAAAATGGAGGAGTTGTTTACATTCACTGCATAAATATGTGACTCCTCCACTGCAGGTTCCGACCTCTTCAACAGCCAGAGTGGGATCAGTTTGAATTCAGTTCAAAGTTCAAAGGGCACTGCAGAGTTTGGATGTTCCTCCCATGTGAAATTTTTCCATTCCCTTTTCCCACTACACCAACACAATTGGATCTGTCAGAAGGATTGGCAGGAGTTACTGATCCAATTCCTGGTCACCATTTTGTAAATGAGTCATCAGGAATCTTCGTCCCTCCTGATGAAGAGCTTATGCTCGAAACATTGGCTCTCTTGCTTCTCGGATGCTGCCTGACCGGCTGTGCTTTTCCAGCACCACACTCTTCGACTCTGATCTCCAGCATCTGTAGTCCTTACTTTCTCCGCCTATTTATAAATAACTGTGGATTCTGAAAATCCAACCCTTCAGTCTCTATGCCTCACTTGGATACAAAATTAGCTTGAGGGTAGGAGACAGAGCATGGTAGTAGAGGGTTCTTGTTCAGATTGGAAGTCTGTGACCAGCAGTGTGCCACAAGCATTGGTGCTGGGTCCACTACTATTCGTCATTTATATCAACGATTTGGATGAGAATATAGGAGGCATGGTTACTAAGTTTGCAAACGCCATCAAATTTGGTGGTGTAATGGACAGTGAGGAAGGTTATCTAAGATTACAACGGATCCTGAACAACTGGGCCAGTGGTAAGGAATGGTAGATGGAGTTTAATTCAGATAAATGCAAGGTATTGCATTTTTGTAAGACACACCAGGGCAGGACTTACACAGTTAATGATTGGCTCCTGGGGAATGTTGTTGAATAGAGAGATCTTGGGGGCAGGTTCGTTGAAAGTGGTGTCACGGGTAGATAGGGTGGTGAAGAAGACATTTGGCAGACTTGCCTTCGTCGATCAGACCACTGAGTACAGGAATTGGGACCTCATTTTACAATTGTACAAGACATTGGTAACGTTACATTGGAGTACTAAGTACAATTCTGGTCGCCCTGCCATAGAAAGGATGTTGTTAACTGGAAAAGGTGCAAAAAAGATTTACAAATATGTTACTGAGGCTGCTTGAGCTATGAGGGTGGCTGGATAAGTTGGGCCTTTTTTCCCTGGACAGAAGGAGGCTGAGGGATGATTTGACAGACATTTATAAAATCATAAGCGACATAAGTAGGTTGAACAAGCAAGGTCTTTTCCCCAGGGTTGAGGAGTCTAAAACTAGAGGGCATTGGTTTAAGGTGAGAGAGGAAAGACTTAAAAGGGACTTGAGGGGCAACTTTTTCACACAGAGGGCCTCACTGTCTCAAATGGCTTTACTCCAAAACAGCATCTGGCCTGCCCTCTTGAGGATCCTCACACTATGGAAATGAGACGATCCACCGAATAATGGGAGGCCTGATTTGTACATTGTAGACAAACAGGAGGCTGGAAGAACACAGCAAACGGGACAGCATTTGTGGGTAGCACGGTGGCTCAGTGGTTAGCACTGCTGCCTCACAACACCTGGGTTCCAAGTTCGATTCCAGTCTTGGACGCCTGTCTGTGCGGAGTTTGCACATTCTCCCTGTGTCTGCGTGGGTTTCCTCCGGGTGCTCCGGTTTCCTCCCATAGTCCAAAGATGTACAGATCAGGTGAATTGGCCATGGTAAATTGCCCATTGTGTTTGGTGCATTAGTCAGAGGGAAACGGGTGGTTGGTGGGTTACTCTTCGGAGGGTCGGTGTGGACTGGTTGGGCCGAAGGGCCTGTTTCTACACTGTCGGGAATCTAATCTAATAATTTGGCTGAGATAGACCAACTGAATTTGAGGGCAGGGTGGAATTTGTTAGTGAAATCAATGAACTGCTCCAGTTCAGCCTGGGTGCAGTCATCGATGTAATGGCGGAAGGGTTGGGACACTGCACATTAGCAGCAGCCAAGAATCTTGACTGAATTGTATTATCCACGTCCTAATAGGCTGACAGGGGTTGTGGGGGCAGAGCCTGGGATAAGCCTGATCGGGAACGCTTGATAAATGACAGTGCCAGTTACAGTAAGTTTCTGTATCTCCTGTTGCTTTCTTTCACAATCTCCTTCATGTCAGTTCAGCTGCTGAGTTACCAGGCCTGTGAGCTAGTTTAGGAAGTGTATTATAAACTTCTAATCCCATTGAAGTTGCAGAATGTAATCTCCTAATCATACGGACAAATAAATAACTAAAATTCCTCAGTTCATACTCAGTCTCTGTTAAGCTTGGGATTGCTGGTTCCCCTGGATTTCAGTCTGGAATGTGTTCCCAAAGTGGCAGTTTGTCAATGACCACAGTTGGAGGCCTGAAAAAGCAACAGAGCATTGAGAGCACAGTGTACTGTATTCACTATCACAAAATCAATGCACAGTGCTCGGAAATATAGGAAGGTCACTGCTGTGCTCACATTAACTCCTTGTCTAGTAATTCATAGATTTTAACATTCTCACCCAGCTACTCCCTGCCCTTTTCTCTTTGCAAGCTTTAAAACTCTCAGGGTCTCTGCTCCTTTCCAGTTCTAGCCCTATGCACATCCTGAATTTTAATTACATCACTTTTGAGTGCTGTAAATTCCATACTGAGAAATCCCCCAACTTTGGCATTTATTGCAAAAGGAATAGAGTACAAAAGTAGGAACTATTGCGGCAACAGTTCAAGGCCCTAGTAAGACTATGTCTGGAATATGACATACAAGCTTGAGAACAGATGTAATTGTATTGAAGGCAGTTCAGAGGAGGTTCATTAGATTGGTTCCAGAGATGAGGACAGCATGGTGGCTCAGCAGTTAGCACTGCTGCTTGACAGCACCAAGGAGCACAGTTCAATTCCACCCTTGGACGACTGGCTGTGTGGAGTTTGCATGTTCTCCCCATGTCGGTGTGGGTTCCCTCTGGGTGCTCTGGTTTCCTCCCACAGTCCAAAGGTGTGCAAGTTACATGGATTGGGCATCCTAAATTGCCCACAGTATCCAGGGTGTGCAGGTTAGGTGGAGTTAACCATTGTTGATGTCAGGTTGGGGGGTGTGGGTGGGAAAGAGGGCGCGGGGAGGCTGGAGGGATTCTGGTGTGATGCTTTTCAGAGAGTAGGTACAGACTCGATGGGCCAAATGGCCTCCTTCTGCACTGTAGGGATTTTATGAGGGTTTTGCCTCATGAAGAGAGATTGAGTAGTTTAGGTTTATATTCTCTGAAGTTTGGAAGAATGAGTATCACAGTGGTTAGCACTGCTGCCTCATGGCACCAGGAAGCAGCCTTGGGTTCTGACTTTGCAGATTCCTCCATGCGTCTGCGTGGATTTCCTCAGGGTGCTCGGGTTTCTTCCCACAAAGTTGGGCAGGTTAGGTGGATTGACCATGCTAAATTGCTTTGTAGTGGGTTTGTCATAATAAATGAGGGGTTACAGGGATAGGGTGCGATGCTGTTAGGAGGGTCAGTGCAGACTTGATGGCCGAATGATTTGTATCTGCACTGATTCTGTGATCGAGGCATAGAAGATGCTAAATAGATTGACCAAAGTAAACAGAGAAAGGATATGTCCTCATATGAGACAATCTAGAATAAGAGGTCATAGCTTTAGGATCAGGAGTAGTTGATTTAAAACAGAGTCATAGAGTCACAGAGACCTGCAGCACAGAAACAGACCCTTCAGTCCAACTTGTCCAGGTCAACCAGATATCCTAAAGTAATTTAGTCCCATTTGCCAGTACTTGGCCTATATCCCCCTAAACTCTTCCTATTCATATACCAATCCAAATGTTGTAATTGTACCAGCCTCCACCACTTCCTCTGGCAGCTCATTCCATACACACACCACCCTCTGTGTGAAAAAGTTGCCCAGAGGATGGTGCATCTCTGGATGAGGAGAAATTACTTCTTTCAAAGAATTGTGGAATTCATTACCCCAGAGTAATGGGGTGGAAGTGTAAATTTAAGGAGGAGATAAACAGATTTGTAATTAATAATGGGTTCAGAGGGTCATGGAGAGTGGGCTGGAAAATGAAGCTGGGATGAGATTACGTGGTACATGATCGTATTACATGGTGGAGCAGGATCGTGGGGCTAAATTGTCTGCTCCTAGTGCTCATGTTCTTGTTTAAAGGCTGAAGTTTTGCTCTCAAAGCAGAAATCTTAACTTAGGAAATTTGCAGATTTTGAAGGTGCTGTGTCAGTTTAAAGGAGCTCATCAGACCCACAGGGAAATGGGGGTAGGACCAAGTTGCGAGAGGCTGAGGGTCAGTTCTTTCAGATCTCGGGGCTTTTTGCTCCAGTTGTTTGAGGTTTCAAAGGGCCCTCCAACACATACGCTTGATAACTTTTCAAATCTTAACTTAGGAAATTTGCAAAGATTTTGAAGGTGCTGTGTCAGTTTAAAGGAGCTCATCAGACCCACAGGGAAATGGGGGTAGGATCAAGTTGCGAGAGGCTGAGGGTCAGTTCTTTCAGATCTCGGGGCTTTTTGCTCCAGTTGTTTGAGGTTTCAAAGGGCCCTCCAACACATACGCTTGATAACTTTTCATCTACATTTTCTCTCATTTACTTTCCCACTGTGCAGACCTCTGAGGTCCATGTGCTGACAGAATCACAAGTCAATGTATCACCCAGGTAACCTCCAAGCAGCTGCATGACCATATAGCTTAGAGAGAACACTGCCTCTCACCCATCTACCCATTCTTATGCCCTTTCATACGATCATGCCACTTCCATAGCTACTCAGATAGAATCTAACCATAGACAAACCTCAGGAGACACGTGGCGATGTATAAAACAAACTTTCAAAATTTTAAGCTCTCACTCTTATACAGCTGATATTGAAAAACATCTGAGCCAAACAAAAAATCACTGCTTTTAAATCTTCTCATGGTTAATCTATTCCAAACCTTCTATTGAGGCTCAATATCTATGATAGTAAGGCTATTGATAATAAGATTAAGCTGTTAGTAAAACTGTGACATCAGAACCCACTGCTGAGAAAATGTTAATTATTTTGAAACTCAGCCAAGCATTCATAATTATGCAAACATAATATGCTTGGAGAAATGTCAACAAAGATATCTGTTGAAAGTGCATGAGCGGATGATAATTTTTTTTTCTTACACCAGATGGCCTCTCAATGATGATTGGATTACTTACAGTGTGGAAACAGGCCCTTCGGCCCACAAGTCCACACCAACCCGCCGAAGCGCAACCCACCCAGACCCATTCCCTTACACCTAACACTACAGGCAATTTAGCATGGCCAAACCTGCACATTTTTGGACTATGGGAGGAAACCGGAGCACCCGGAAGAAACCCACGCAGACACGGGGAGAATGTGCAAACTCCACACAGTCGGTCGCCTGAGGCAGGAATTGAACCCGGGTCTCTGGCACTGTGAGGCAGCAGTGCTAACCACTGTGCCACCTTGCCACCCACAATAAAATGAGTGCAGCAGGGAAATTTTAATTAACTCTTTCTGAGAACTTAAACCTGTTTTTTTCTCATATTTAAAGAACTCAAGAACTTTAAAAATACTCAGACCATGGTTTTAAACAGATGGTATTCATCCTTCAGGCGCATTTTCATCTACTCAATAAGTAAATGATTCTCAAACCGTTGGCTATAGCCCTGACAATGGACTAAATGGAATTGTTCTAACTCATCTCTAAGTTAAAATGACATTCTGACGGGTTTCCCTCCTGTGTAAATTACACCCTGCCCTTCCACCATCCTGCAGAAAAATTTGGTCCCTCTGAAGTAAGGCGGGACTGCATCTTTCAATTCCTCCCATTTCTAAAGAAGTGCAGAGAATTTGCAATACAACTAAGATCCAGCCAGATGGTTCTGAACTTCACTATCGCACTCTCCTCCATTAAGCTAATCTTTCAGACCTATCTCTTCACCTGACCTAGTAACTGTTCATGTGACTCAGATTCAAATGCTGTTTGATAGCACTAAATGCAAGCTGATGTGAAACCAATGTACTGTCCTCTGCAAAGTGTTGTGATCAGGGCACTATGCTGCGTCACAGTGAAATGATTGGGGCACTCTTACCAGTTATATTGGTTAACATTCTGGTGTTCATATGTTGAACACTCAATTCTACAATTTTAATGGGATTAGCCAGTCAATTCTCCATTTACTATCACTGTACCCCTTCTATCACAGAACTTTAATGTTCCTCCATCTGGTATCATTGTGGGCAAATGGCTGCTCTTCTGAGTTTGACATTTCTCACAAAGTTCATGCCTTGTTTATAACAATTTGGTGATAAAATGGAGACTTGTTTATGTCTGGTTGAGTTTGCTGATTTTCTAATTTTGCTCCTGAACTCACTGAAGTTAAAGCCCTGTCAATCAATAATTGATTAACATGGGCTATTCTTGCCAAATGCATTGGCTATAGTGTCTATTATGTGGCCTAAGTGAAGCTGTGAATTAGCCTTTTACCCTGGAGCTTGTGTTCATATGTCTCTTAGGTTGATAGAATGGCAGTCTCTCCTGTAACCTGTTGTGAGGGTTGGTAGGCCACAGACTCATGTCTATGAGTATAGCCCACTTTGCAAAACTCTCCCCAGTTAGTACAACATGGTGATGTTACTAAGCAAATTTGTAAGATGGCTGACATCTGGACTGGGCCCATGTTGTTGGGGCAGAGGTTTACAGTGCATCTAACTATGTTTTCTGTGCTACAGTAGAAGAGGACAAGACTGGGGAGTTCTGCAACCACAGGTCAACCGTGACATGGAAGCTTTTAGAAAAGGTTATCTAGGATAACCATTAAAAGTCATTTAATATGAAAGCCAGCACAAATTTCGGAAGGCAGGTCAACTAACAGTTTGAGTTATTTTTTTAATGAGGCAACGGAGAGGCAACATTAGGGTGGTACAGTTGATGTGGTCTAAAAGGCGTTTGATAAGGTGCCACACTTTATTCTTGCTTCTCCGTACTGTTAAAGTCATGGAAGTCACAGCACAGTGACGGCACAAAGAGGACGTTGGCTGAGTTTCAGGAGACAGAGCGCGGTGGTGAATGGTTGTTTTTCAGATTCGAGGGAGGAATTCCGAGGTTTCCAGGGGTCACTCCAAGGACCATCGCTTTTCCTCATATATGTAAACAACTTGGACCTAGGTGTGCAGGCCACCATTTCGAAATTTGCTGATGACATCAAACTTGAAAACAATGTGAACCGTGAAAGGGATAATAGAAGACTTCGAGACAACACAAACAAGTTGGTGAAAGCAGGAGACACCTGACAGATAAAAGTTCATGCAGAGGATTGCGACCTAGCGTGGAATTCTCCCCTCCCTAGAAGATGAGGAGGGAAAAGGATGGGAGGCATGATGGCTCAGTGATTAGCGCTGCTGCCTCACAGCACCAGGAACTCAGATTCGATTCCACTCTTGGGTGACTGACTGTGTGGAGTTTGCATGGTCTCCCCGTGTCTGCGTGGGTTTCCTCCGGGTGCTCTGGTTTCCTCCCATACTCCAAGGATGTGCAGGTTCGATGAATTGGCCACGCTAAATTGCCCAAGGTGTTAGATGCATTAGTCAGAGGGAAATGGCTCTGGGTGCATTACTCTTCAGAGGGTCGGTGTGGACTTGTAGGGCCAAATGGCCTGTTTCCATACTGTAGGGGTCAAAATCATTGAGCAAATTGGTTCTGGCGAGAAACTTGCTGAAATATTGGACAAGAAAGTCCACAGATAACCTCCCGACTCACCAGCAATCAAAACTGCTCAACTACCAGCAAAATGTAGGCCCTCAATTTGCCACCTCCCTGATTGCCTAGGTGGGAAATCTGAGGTGCAGATAACAGACAGTGGCCTCTGAAAGTTACCCCTCAACTGCCCTTGCCTCTGACTCCTGAGTCCCCTCACCATGCAACTCTCATACCACTGAAAGTAGCAAAAAAAAAGTCCTGTCATCTTAAACCGGGATTACCTCATGAGTAAGTCTCAACTGGTAGTCCTTTGGACACAGAATCTGCCTGCATCTGATTGGCTTCTGAAGACATAACATATCAGCGTCAAGGTAACTATGGGATGAGACACTCACCTGTTTATTTCCCTAAGGAGTGCACAACAGTCAAGTTACCTCACCAGTGAGGTCAGTGAGTTAGTCACCACCTAACACATGGGAAAACCCCAGTCTTAATACACTTTGACAAGCAGAGACAGGTGAGGCAACTAAAACAAAGGATACGATTCTCCAATGGTGCAGGAAGAGATTTGCAGAAATCTGCATGAAAAGTATCGAAGATGGTCGTGAGGTTGAGAAAATGGCCAATAAGACATGCAGGATAAATAGGGGCTGAGATCACAAAAACAAAATGATTATGATGAACCTACATAAAATAATGGGTATTGTGTCCAATTCTGCACGTCACACTTTAGGAAGGATGTGAACGTGTTAGAGAGAGTGCTGAAAAGATTTGTGGAGATAGAGACTTCAGTTTTGTGAGTGTTTGACAATGCTCAAGACCTTCTCCCTTGGAGATGAAGAAGCTGGGAGGAGATTTGGTAGCGGTCCTTCAAATGATCAGGGAGTCTGGACAATGTGGAAATGGAGAAACTGTTCCCATTAGAAGTACCAGGAAAAGCGGGAGTGGGGGGGGGGGGGTCGGTAATTTAAGGTGAAATAAAGGAGAACATTTTCACGCAGCGGGATTTGAAATGCATTGCCTGAGGGGATGGTGAAGGCAGATACAAATGTGACTTTCAAAGTGAATTGGGTAATTATCCAAAGAGAGGTCATTTGCAGGGCTATACGAAGAGATTGGTGGTGTAGGACTACCTAAGTTGCTCTTGCAGGGGAGTGGTCTTGCTATACCCATTCTATGGTTGTATGTGATCTGAAAGCTTGATGCTGACATTGTGGGTTGGGAAGGTGCAAGATTTTCCTGTATCTTCGCTTAACCTCTTCCAGATTTAAAATAAAAAGGAAAGATTTTTGCAGCTGTACAATGATTACAGGAAAGATTTGCCCTGAATCTGTGGTTGTTGCTAATTCCAGGCAAGAGGGAAGAGCCTCAAAACCTCTCTGGAATGTTGGCTCCCTGGCCTAACATCCAGTAGCTACAGAAGTCTTGCTAAAACTATACAAGCCATGAATTAGACCATACCTCAAATACTGTGAACAGTTTTGGTCCCTTTTTCTAAGGAAAGATCTCTTGGCATTGGAGGCAGTCCAGTGAAAGCTCACTCGGCTGATCCCAGGTATGGAGGGACTGTCTTATGAGGAGAGGTTGAGTAGATTGGGCCTGTACTCATTGGGGTTTAGAAGAGTGAGAGATGAAACATCACAGGATTCTGAGGGGACTTGACAGGGGAGATGCTGAAAGGTGGTTTCCCTTTGTGGGAGAGCCTAGGACTAGAGGGCATAATCTAAAAATAAAGAGTTGCATATTGAAGACGGAGATGAGGAGGAATTTCTTCTCTGAGAGTGTAGTGATCTGTGGAATTCTTTACCAGAATGGGCTGTAGAGGCTAAGTCATTAAATATATTTAAGGCTAAGATAGGCAGATTTTTAATCATTAAGGTGGAGTCAAAGATGATCAGATTAGCCATGATTTTATTGAATAGTGGAGTGGGCTTGATGGGCTGAATGGCCTATTTCTGATCTAACATCTTATGGTCTGACACCACTAGAAACTGACTGGAAAATCCCAATTGGCCTTCTGACGATAAGGCCCAGTTAAGCAACTCAATTGTCTATCTGCTGCTTTCCTTATTCAGCTGTGGGATAGCGGAAGGGAGCAGGGTGATTCTGGAGAGTTGGCATTCAGTGCAGGCAGTACACCATTCCGAGTCCTCCTGTTTCTTTTCCACCACTGGCAGGGATTAACAATCCCCTCTGACAGCCTGACAGCTCTCTATTATATTATGAGCAAACAGGACTCGGGTTTCTTGCTCTTAGCAAAGCTTCTGTTTTATTGCAGGGATCACAAGAGCTGCTTTCAATTTAAAAAAGATCTCTGTAAAACATCGTCTGCAAGCCCTTCATCTTGTCCACATACCCGTTGTCCTGCCTCCCAAACAGTTCTGTTTCCTGGAACACGATCACTTCTCTTCAAAAGTTGGAATGCAGAGCAATCCATCACTAGCTCAATCAGCACTGCTGAGCATTCATTAGGTTTCAGGAAGTCTGTCATCTGTTCTGCACAACCCAGTACAGTTTCTTAATTATTTTCTCTGCTCTTAACCACCGCCCAAGTCGATTCTGCGATGAATCTGCTTTGTCACTGGAGGCCCAGAAGCTCAGCAAGGCTTTGGAGACTGATAGCAGTGAATTTCTGAGAGGGATTCTTCTGTCATGTCTGTTGAAGCTCAGATGTTTCATACTGTAGATAAGCAGGAGGCTGGAAGAACACAGCAAGGCAGGCAGCATCAGGAGGTGGACAAGTCAACGTTTCAGGTTGAGTCCTGAAGAAGGGTTATACCTGAAATGTTGGCTTCTCCACCTCCTGATGCTGCCTGGCTTGCTGTGTTCTTCCAGCCCACTGCTTGTCTACTTTGGATTCCAGCATCTGCACTTTTTACAGTGATTTACACGGTCTTTCTGGAGTTTCTGCAACACTCCTGGCTGACGTTATAAAGGAATGCAATTAAAATATGAAGTAGTGAACCAGGGAAAAGATGGAGAAACCCGAGTCCAGGTTTGGGTTTAGTGTTCAGCTGTGTCTCAGTAGCAGCACACACTCCTCTGAGTCAGAAAGTTGTGGCTCAAAACTCCACTCGACAGACTTAAGTACATAATCCAGGCTGACGTTCAAGTGCTGCACTGAGAGAGTGCGACACTCTCTGAAGTTTATTTAGATGAGGCAGTGAGTCCAGGCATCTTCTGACCCACAATAGTATCTCGAAGAAAGCAGGGCAGCTCTCCCAGGGTCACATGTATCCCTCAGTAAACATCATTTAAATTGATTTCTGCCCATTCACACCATGTTGTGTGAGAGCTTGCAGTGCACAAAATTCCATTTCCTACATTACAACAGTGACTACACCCTGTGGTCATCAAAAGTGCACTATAAATACAAGTGCTTTTCACCGTTTTACTCTGAATGTCTTGTTTTCAGGCCTGTAACACATTCCTGCAAGATCCTGAACTGGGTTACTCCCACCCTTAAAATTGACCTGCTGCAACATTTAGAGAGAGCAGGCCTACAGACCGGTGACTTCACACTGATGCTTTAATCCCCTGTGTATTCACAGCTTTCAAGCTTCTCTGCTATAGTTTTAGCAACTCAGTGCCCAGCCCAGTCGTTCCCAGCTCAGCACGTATTTGAGGTAACATGATTAGGAACAGAGTAAGGATCAATGTTTGCAAGGGGAACAGAGGATGAGGCTTGAAGGGAAACAGCTTTATTGCCACTCCCTACAGTCCCCGGCTTGAAAGTTGCCCTTTTGCTTTGAAGTAGCGCTGTGATTTACTACAGTCAGTTTTACTCACTTATAGAGTCATAGAGTCATAGAGATGTACAGCACAGAAACAGACCCTTCGGTCCAACTCGTTCATGCCGACCAGATATCACAACCCAATCTCATCCCACCTGCCAGTACCCGGCCCATATCCCTCCAAACCCTTCCTATTCATATACCCATCCAGATGCCTTTTAAATGTTGCAATTATACCAGCCTCTACCACTTCCTCTGGCAGCTTATTTCTATACATGTACCATCCTTGGAGTGAAAAAAATTCCCCTTCAGTCTCTTTTTTATCTTTCTCCTCTCAGCCTATGTCCTCTAGTTCTGGACTTCCCCACCCCAGGGAAAAGACTTTGTCTATTGAACCTATACATGCCCCTTATGATTTTATAAACCTCTATAAGGTCACCCCTCAGCCTCCGACGCTCTATGGAAAACAGCCCCAGCCTGTTCAGCCTCTCCCTATAGCTCATGTCCTCCAGCCCTGGCAACATCCTTGTAAATCTTTTCTGAACCCTTTCAAGTTTCACAACATCTTTCTGATAGAAAGGGGACCAAAATTGCACATAATATTCCAACAATGACCTAACCAATGTCCTCTACAGCTGCAACATGACCTCCCAACTCCTGTAGTCAATACTTTGAACAATAAAGGAAAGCATACCAAACACCTTCTTCACTATCCTATCTAACTGCGACTCTACTTTCAAGGAGCTATGAACCTGCACTCCAGGGTCTCTTTGTCCAGCAACACTCCCTAGGAACTTAACATTAAGTTTATAAGTCCTGCTAAGATTTGCTTTTCCAAAATGCAGCACTTCACATTTATCTAAATTAAACTCCATCTGCCACTTCTCAGCCCATTGACCCATCTGATCAAGATCCAGTTGTAATCTGAGGTAACCTTCTTTGCTGTCCACTACACCTCCAATTTTGGTGTCATCTGCAAACTTACTAACTAAACCCTTATGCTCACAACCAAATCATTTATATAAATGATGAAAAGTAGAGGACCCAGCACCAATCCTTTTGGCACTCCACTGGTCACAGGCCTCCGGTCTGAAAAACAACCCTCCACCATCACCCTCTGTCTTCTATCTTTGAGCCAGTTCTGGATCCAAATGGCTAGTTCTCCCTGTATTCCATGAGATCTAATCTTGCTCACCAGTCTTCCGTGGGGAACCTAGTCAAATGCCTTCCTAAAGTCCATATAGATCACGTCTACCACTCTGTCCTCATCAATCCTCTTTGTTACTTCTCCAAAAAACTCAATCAAGTTTGTGAGACATGATTTCCCACACATAAAGCCATGTTGACTATCTCTAATCAGTCCTTGCCTTTCCAAATACATGTACATCCTGTCCCTCAGGATTCCCTCCACCAACTTACCCACCACTGACATCAGGTTCACTGATCTATAGTTCCCTGGCTTTTCCTTACCACCTTTCTTAAACAGTTAGCCACCGCCAGTCTTCTGGCACCTCACCTCTGACTATCCATGATAAACATATCTCAGTAAGAGGCCCAGCAATCACTTCCCTAGCTTCCCACAGAGTTCTAGGGTACACCTGATCAGGTCCTAGTGATTTATTCACCTCCATGCATTTCAAGACATCTAGCACTTCCTCCTCTGTAATATGGACATTTCTCAAGATGTCACCATCTATTTCCCTACATTCTATATCTTCCATGTCCTTTTCCACAGTAAATACTGATGCAAAATACTCATTTAGTATCTGCACCATCTCCTATTTTGAAAGTGCTCCCATCAACCTGTTCTGATCTTACTCTTCACCTGGAATGCTGATGCTATGACAATGGATGAATAGTCACCGCGCAACAATCACCAGACAGAATTGTTCCCTCCCAATCAGGGAATACTTCAGTGGTCCAGGACATTCGGCCTCGGACCTCCGGGTGACCATCCTCCAAGGTGGATTTAGGGACAAGCAACAATGCAAAGTGGCTGAGCAGAGGCTGATAGCCAAGTTGGACACCCATGGGGAAGGCCTCAACTGGGACCTTGGGTTCATGTCACACTACAGGTGACCCTGCTGCACTATACACTGTCTCTCACACATACACACACACTGCTACATATTCACACACTCACGCAGACCCTCTCTCATACACAAGCTCTCTCTCATACGCACACAAATATACCCCCCGCACTCATCCCCACGCATGCACCCTCTCACAGGCTTAATGCCCATCACACTCATATATATACTTGACCAAGCTTACACACTCACATATACACACTCTTTCACATGCACACGCACACACTCACTTACACACCCACTCTGTCTCTCCTGCACGCTCTCACATATAAGTTTATGGGGTGAATTTGTATTTGCAGAATTACATTTTATTTTGCTCAAATATTGCATAAATCCATGTAAGATTCTGTAAGCACCACCTTAGAAATAGAATTGACTCAACATTGATACAGACTTTACCTTCACACATTTAAAGCATTGTCTGAGCTGAGATGGCACCTATTATTAGATAAACTGACACCACTTTGAGAATGTAATTCTGGGATTTACATGTTAAAGAACCTAAACCCCCATATCCCATTCTAAAAGATGAAAGTCTAAAAGACTTAATCTCAGCTTGTTTAATAACTATAACCTGGTGTTATGTGATTTTTAACTAAAGTTGTTTAATATATCATTACAACTCTATGACATTATAACCCTTTTGCTATAAATTCTGTGTTGTATTGTTATGTTCCACAACCCACCTGATGAAGAGGCATCACCTTGAAAGCTAGTGCTTCCAAATAAACCTGTTGGACTATAACCTGGTGTTGTTTGATTTTTAACTTTACACACTCCTGAACACTATGGGTAATTTACCATGGCCAATTCACCTAACCTCCACATCTTTGGATTGTGGGAAGAAACCAGAGCTCCCGGAGGAAATCCATGCAGACACGAGGAGAATGTGCAAACTCCACATAGACAGACGCCTGAGGCTGGAGTCGAACCTAGGTCTCTGGCGCTGTGAGGCCGCAGTGCTAACTACTGAGCCACCATACCACCCCCAATGCAATCATTTCTGTGCAGCACTTCCTCTATGGCCTGGATTTTACAAAGCAACATGGTTTCTCCCAAATCCCCTGCAGGCCGCAATCAAGGTACCTTGCAGCAAGTCACACACTGGGAGTTGGAGTGACCAGCCTCATTGGAGACTGTTGGCCTTATCTTGCTACCTTAGAAAACTTCCTCTTCAGTGGGTTCAGGGGACCTCCAATGTAGGTTCTCCAACCCCACCCTACCTCTTTGCATACTCTCATTGACACCCACAAATAGGGAAATGACTCTAATCCTGGCAAATATTACCTCAAGAAACGTGACTGAGAAACAAACTGCCCAGCCATCATCATGTGGGGTGGTTTTATTTTCACACAAATGAGTGATCGCATTTAATAGCGACTACATTTCAAAAGCACTTGCATTGCCAATAGCCCTGGAACATCCTTAGCTGGAGAGGGGCTGAGTTTGTTCCTTCATTTTTCATCCCAGGTCTAAACAAATGGATAGCAGTCTGCCAAGATATAACTTGGAAAGGAAAATGTCAGGTCAGATTCCCAGTCCTGATTTCTATCCAGTACCTCCTCCCCTGCCTGATAGCCCCAATGGTTAATTAACGATTAGAAATGCGTGCAGGGGCTTGAGACTGCAAGGGTGACATCATTGAGAAAACTGGAACCCTAGAGGTTCAACGAGCAGCAGACAAAATGTTAACAAAATAAATCCATCTGCCGCCTAAAAAACATGACCATCCTGTGTTTCTGCTTTGCCATTGTTAGCACATCAGCGCTACACCACTCATGTGTTTTTATTTGTGTGTTTTCCCCCTTTTTCCAATAGGGCAGGGCATTCAGCATCATCCATCTATCATTAAGAAAAAGGAATGGAAGAAGATTGTTGAAGTCATCACACGCAGAGATTGCACAGCAGAAAGTGCAGTTTGTCCAGGGTTCGGCAGTCAGTGTCTCTTTCCATTCAGGCCTCCATCTGAGCGCTGACACAATACAGCCATTTCACAGAGTGATGGACAGCTCCAGGATTTGCAACCAACTCAGCAGGCGAACTTGCACAATACACTTTCTCCTTTCTACCCGTCTGTGGGTAAAGCCACAGAATAACATGTTGATAATTTCACAGAAACTGCTTCTATCTGGGTTAAAGGGCTCGAACCAGGTTTGGTGTGCAGTCTCCTTTAAATAGGTCGGTTGGGTTGCGGACTCTTTGCATGAATGAGTTAGTGTTCAGTAATGAATGTGGCATACCATGAATGACAGACTCAGAGCCCTGGCTATTCAGAGAGAAGCAGCTTTGTACTGCTGGAGCACAAACACATACACACACAAACATACACACAGCCAATTGGAGACCACAGCCATTTAGTCTTTTCTTCTTCTTTTATAAAACAACCTGATTTCACTCATAACGCAGCCAAGGAACAGGCTATTGTATAAAAGGCTCATCCTGGCAAAGGGGACATGTTGAAACAGCTGGGTGAATATGGAACAGCTCAGGAATTCAACGTAAAACTAACAATTAAAAGGACTTCAAAAGTCTCTGAAGTAATTTACAAAGTGTCAAACCAACTCTGTGAAAAAAAGCAAATGGCTGTGCTCTCATCCACTGTCATATGCCTCTTCTGGGTGACTATTTTGTTGAGTTAGTGATACTTCTCATCCAATAACTGTCTAATTCTTCGATCTTGTTTGTTCCGACTCATTTCTTCGCCAGTATGCTTTTATTTGCTCTGTTTCCAGGTCTCCCCATCGCTTCCTTCAACATTACACATCATTCTCTGTCCAAAAAGAGCAGCCAAGTGACCTGTTCCCAGGCTTTTACCCAGTGCTGCAGTGCCACTGATTGCCAGGAGGCAAATGAAACTTAACCTCCTCAGCCGACTCGCTGCAAACATTTTCTGTCATTTTCTGTGGGGAAGCACCTTGAAATTCCATTTAATTCAAAAAGATTAAGCCGGCCTTTGTTTCGGGAAACAAAACTCACATCATCCAGCACCGGGTTTTTTTTTCAAAAACCTCTAACAGTACATTATTTATCTTTTTGTTTTGCCCTCTATGGTATACCTGAACCACAGTCAATGTCATATTAAGAGGATCCATGTTTGTGTACAAGGCTTTTTCCTGCACCGCAATATTTACTGCACTGCAAAACAATTTCACTGGTTATATAGTGTATTGGGATAGTCTGAGGCTGTGAAAAGCAGGATATAAAACTATCCGTTCTTGCTTTCTTGCTCACTCCACATTCTGATTTATATTCCTCATTTATATTCTCTTTCTCCTCTCTCACTGAGTCCTCTACCACCTTTGCTTCTCCTTTTCAGCCTTTGTCTCCTGTCTGCCAGCTATTTCCAAGTTTCAGCCGCATGCTGTAAAATGAAGTGTACAAGGTGCAATTCTTTTTAAATGTGAATTAGCTTTATTGTCACACTACCTTGCTAGTGCCTCGGCAGTACCTTGCTACCTAATCTTTCCTTCTTTCTTTGGCAGCATGGCTTTGGAAAAGCACTTTCCAGACCAGTTCAGCAGGGTATAACAAACCTGACTCTTTCACATGTGTTTTTGTGTTTTCTTTGTTTCTATCAGTTGGAGCGGAGTGAGCACTAGGATAGAGGTGAGTTAGCATGAAAATCCATATGGCTGACCAGTGTGTTTGTTTCCCAATACTGGCCTTGGTTTAGTCAGTCAGATTAAATGCACTCTTCGCTGGGGTGCAGGAGAGCATACTGCGTTCCAACTACAAAATGACTTGGGGTAGGGGAGCAGAGGTGAGTGCCCACGTGGGCTGGTTAGAAAGTCCTCCGCAGTATTCTGACACTTCATCTAAAAATGGTGAAACACTCTACCCGTCACTCACTCTCACTCCTTCACAAACTCTCCATGACACTGTTTTGCCTGCATAGCCCCTGACCACCTCTGTGCCCACTCACTCCATGCACTTTGTACAGATCCAATGAGTCAGATAATAACAAGGGCAACACGAAGGAAAATAAAACACCCATTCAGAAATCTGATGAAGAGACACTGGACTCAAAACTCTGCTTTCTTCCTGCACATGCTGACTGACCTGTTGAGTTTCTCCAGCAATTTCTGCTTTTATTCCAGATATCTGCTTCAATGGACCAAAAAAAATTTGTCAATCAGATAGGGTCACTGTAGCATCACTTACAGAAGCTTTACCCACTTATTGCCTCTTAATGTTGTGAGAATTAACATATCGGAAAGATGTTGCGAAACTTGAAAAGGTTCAGAAAAGATTTACAAGGATGTTGCCAGGGTTGGAGGATTTGAGCTACAGGGAGAGATTGGTGAGGCTAGGGGTGACCTTATAGAGGTGTACAAAATCATGAGGGGATGGATAGGATGAATAGACAAAGTCTTTTCACTGGGGTGGGGGAGTACAGTACTAAAGGGCATAGGTTTAGGGTGAGAGGGGAAAGATATAAAAGAGATCTAAGGGGCAACTTTTTCACGTAGAGGGTGGTACGTATATGGAATGAGCTGCCAGAGGAAGTGGTAGAGGCTGGTACAATTGCAACATTTAAAAGGCATCTGGACAGGTATATGAATAGGAAGGGTTTGGAGGGATATGGGCCAGGTGCTGGCAGGTGGGACTAGATTGGGTTGGGATATCTGGTCAGCATGGATGGGTTGGACCAAAGGGTCTGTTTCTTTGCTGTACGTCTCTATGACTCTAAGATATTGATACAAGAAATTGCAGAAGGAACAATGTATTATAATCTCATGAACATATCAATCATGTAAATTAGGCACCCATTTCTCCTTATACCAGGCCCTTGGTGAGCTAATGCATTTATGTGTTTTAGAAACTCAGCCAAACATTCATAATAATTTCAGGTTGTGAATTATCTAATATGACTATCTATATTTTTGCTGATACAGTTCCCAGAAAGGTTTGTCATGAATGTGAGTTGAGAGTCTGGACATTTGTAAAAGGGTTTTGGAATATTGTGTGCAATTCTGGTCTCCTCCTATCGGAACAATGTTATGAAACTAGTAAGGGCTCAGAAAAGATTTACAAGCATGTTGCCAGGTTTGGAGGATTTGAAGAGACTGAATAGACAGGGGCTGTTTCCCCTGGAGCTTCGGAGGCTGAGGGGTGGCCTTATAGAGGTTAATAAAATCATGAGGGGCATGGATAGGATAAATAGACAAAGTCTTTTCCCTGGTGTGGGGGAGTCCAGAACTAGAGGGCACAGGTTTAGGGTGAGAGGGGAAAGATAAAAAAAGAGACCTAAGAGGCAATGTTTTCACGCAGAGGGTGGTGCATAAATGGAATGAATTGCCAGAGGAAGTGGTGGAGGCTGGTACAATTACAACATTTAAAAGGCATCTGGATGGTTATACGAATAGGAAGGGTTTGGAGGGATATGGGCCAAGTGCTGGCAAATGAGATGATATTAGATTGGGATATCTGGTTGGCATGGACGAGTTGGACCGAAGGGTCTGTTTCCGTGCTGTACATCTCGATGACCCGTTGACTCTATGTGAATGACTATATTTACACAAGTACAAAGAAGAGTTGACTTTGGTTGGTTGACATCTCCACAATGTTAAGAGGAATTAATTTTCTGTCATCTCTTTTGCCAATATCTTGACGTTTATGTGCACAAGGCTAAGGTGCATTAAAGTACTTAAATTTTCCGCTGTTGATATATCAATGGCCTGTTGGATTGGCATTTTTATTGGTTTGCAAATTGATTTTTTCAAAATTATGAATGGATGTTTTTTTTCTTAACAGTTTCAAACACTGTCAATAGGGGATTGATTGATTCTGTGTGCAATATATATAGGGTGAATAAGCATGGAAGAACAATGTGTTGGGAGGGTCTAAGGAGTCATTGGGCATGAATGGGGTATGGGACGACCTTCTGAGAATACCTTTTGAAAAGTTCAGGCTATGTGGGTTAGCTATGGCAAATGCGTGATTACAGATAGTGTTGGGGGGGTTTCTGGATAGGATGCTCTTTGGAGGGTAGGTGTGGACTCAATGGACTGAATGGCCTCTTTCTGCACTGAGGATTCTATACTCTATGAATTGCCAGCATCTGACCAGCTCTTGTAGCCATGTGGTTGATATCCTTTAATTTGTGGTCTATGGTAACCACCAGGATTCAGAGATGATAATGTCATTGAATGTCTAGGGGTGATGGCTAGATTCTCTCTTATTTGGCATTGCCTGGCACTTATGTCACACAAATGTTCCATGTCACTTATTATTCAAAATTTGGATATTGTCCAGATCTTGTTGTATTTGGACATGGACAGCTTAATATTTGAGGAGTTTTGAATGGTACTAAACATGATGTGATCATCAGCAAACATCCTCATTTCTGACCTGATGACAGAGGGAAGTTGAATGATGAAGACAGTATATCCAGCATTGAGGTGATTGAATAAAACACGCAATAGCAGGATGAAATGGGCTGAGTGACAGCATGAATGTGATAAATGGTTGTTTTTCAGAGTGTGGGAAAATTTATTGTGGGATTCAGTGTTGGGTCTGATGCTTTTCTTGCCATATGTTATTAACTCAGGCTTGGGTGGAGAGGGCAAACATTATAAACTTTTAGATGAGAAGACATTAGAGATAGTACAGAAAAAACTCACAACAATTAGAGTCATAGAGATGTACAGCATGGAAACACACCCTTCGGTCCAACTCGTCCATGTCGACCAGATATCCCAACCCAATCTAGTCCCATTTGCCATCGCTTGGCCTATATCCCTCCAAACCCTTCCTATTCATATACCCATCCAAATGCCTTTTAAATGTTGCAATTGTACCAGCCTCCACCACTTTCTCTGGCAGTTCATTCCATACACGCACCACCCTCTGTGTGAAAAAGCTGTCCCTTAGGTCCCTTTTATATCTTCCCCTCTCACCTTCAACCTATGCCCTCTAGTTCTGGAATCCCCCACCCCAGGGAAAAGACTTTGTCTATTTACCCTATTCATGCCCCTCATAATTTTGTAAACCTCTATAAGGTCACCTCTCAGCCTATGACGCTCCAGGGAAAACAGCCCCAGCCTATTCAATGTCTCCCTATAGCTCATATCCTCTAACCCTGGTAACATCCTTATAAACCTTTTCTGAACCTTTTCAAGTTTCACAACATCGTTCCGATAGGGAGGAGACCAGAACTGCACACAATATTCCAAATGTGGCTGAACCAATGTCCTAGGGGAGAAAGTGAGGTCTGCAGATGCTGGAGATCAAAGTTGAAACTTTATTGCTGGAACAGCACAGCAGGTCAGGAATTCCTGAAGAAGGGCCTGTGCCCGAAACGTCGAATCTCCTGTTCCCTGGATGCTGCCTGACCTGCTGTGCTGTTCCAGCAATAAAGTTTCAACTCTGAACCAATGTCCTGTAGAGCTGTAACATGACTTCCCAACCCCTGTACTCAATACTCTGACCAATAAAGGAAAGCATACCAAACGCCTTCTTCACTATCCTATCTACCTGTGACTCCACTTTCAAGGAGGTATGAACCTGCACTCCAAGATCTCTTTGTTCTTGTTCCAGGAGTAAGATACTTCGGTTATGTATACACGTTGGACAAGCTCCTTTGATAGAGAGATGCTCAAAGTATGTGGGGGTGGTGGGGGGAGAACTGTCGATACAGGAGAAAGAGAGAAGCTGTTTCCTTCAGCAGAACAGCCAGGAACGGTTCAACAACAAAAGGTAAACACAGAATCAGCAACAAGAGCACAGTGGGTGATTACAGTGTGTAAAGTTCTGACTGAGAATGTGGTCGGAGGCAGATCTTCAAGAGAGGATTGGATAATCACCAGAAGAAGAAAGATTTGCAGGGCCATGAGAAAAGGCAGGGGAGTGACACTTAGGTGAGTTGCTCTTGAAGAGAACTGGCACCCACACGACAGGTCAAGTAGCCCTTGCTATGCTGTAACTTTTCAGACCTGTACTTGTAGCATGACTGACCGCACAATTGCGATAGTATATATAACAAGACAGACTGTACTACCGTGGACAATCCCACTGATTACACTATTCCTGACCCTGTCCATATCAACACTGTAACGGTACTGATTGCATAATCCATTGACCCAGTGCTGATTGTGTTTAGGGTAGAATTGACTGCTTGGCTGTCACAGGACGAATTGAATCATTGCTAACCATGATTTGGAGATGCCGGTGTTGGACTGGGGTGTACAAAGTTAAAAATCACACAACACCAGGTTATAGTCCAACAGGTTTAATTGGAAGCACTAGCTTTCGGAGCGACGCTCCTTCATCAGGTGATAGTGGAGGGCTCGATCGTAACACCAAAGTGCATTTTACTTGGAATCTTGTGTCTGGTGCAAGTTTCACAACAGGGGTGATTGTGTCGTGTTTGAATAAGATCAGTCGGTCAGAAGTGGGTTACAGCAGTTGGTCATTGCCCTTTTAAGTCTCAGGAGTGGGTGTTACGAGTATGATGTCATCTGTTGGGCAGGTCTTAGTCTCTCAGAACCTGTCTGTCTGTGTTTGTAATGCGCAGTACATGTGATCTCCTAGCGCGCTGCTTACAATGTGAAAGAGATTCATTAAGTGCATGGGAGTGAGAGTCTACAAACAGCAGCCCTCACAAGGAAGCTTTCTTCTCTCTCACACACATACACCCAGCACCGAACAGAGAGTGCGAGAAAACAAATAATTAAACTTCATCTTATGCAGCACGGTCCTGGTGCATCGCAGGAAGCCCTTGGAATTAAAACTTGCTGATGTTTACCAAGCCCAGAAATTCTGAGCTTTAGAGTGGATTAAGGACTGATCAGCTCTGGGACACCTTGGAAGCACAAGCATAAAGCCTGAGGTTTTAAAAAGATAGATTAAAGAGAAACTTTTCAAGGTAAGCATACAAATGGATTATTGTTCGTTTATCAGGGAGTGATAGGAATTGTATATTTTTTAAGATAAGTCAGTCTTTCTGTCCTGTTTTCTGGAAAGGAATAGCAGTTTGTTGCTTTCCTGAATACTTTAGAGAGAGAAAGTTGAGTTCTTTTGTTTTGGCTTTATTTGAGGTGAATGAATAGCAGCAGCAGCAGCAGCAGCAGCAGCAAGGGGGGGAGGAGGGAATGGATGGGACAGCCAGTGTTGGGGGTGCGAGGCAGACAATTCACTGCTGACACTCAGCGGCAGCTGTTATTTCCGCGACTCTATTCCTCTGGGTCACTGAAGCGCTCACATATTCAAAAGGGGGCACCTTGTTTTTAGAAGGGTGGGGGAGGATTTAACGTGAAATGTCGGGACTGAATTCTATTGGTTAGAAAACTGTGAGACTTGTACTGTACTTTCCAAGCGACAACAAGATGTAAAGTTCCTCCATCCCCAAAAAAGGAGTTGGCTTATATTTCCAAAACAAAAGCAGTTAAAAGTTGGACTTTCTCCCAAGACAAGTTGATCTCCCTGAATTTCTGAACCTGTCATAATGGGGCAGAGTCAAGAATTAGGGCTGATTGATATGACTGTGGGTAAGGCTTTTGTTTTAAACGGTTTCTGACAGCTGTAACACACCTGCAACCACTCTTGAACTAAAGCAGATATGTTAAAAGTTCACTTGTCTGTACTGTGGCGCGGTTCTGAGGGATGGGAAGATGCGGTTTCCCTGACGGCCGGTCTTTCAGATCCCCTGGTGCTGCTGTCTCAGGGTTTGTCGAGCATTGCTTTACTTTGATTGCAAATGACGTGGAGCCACCTTGTTTTCCTAACAACAGACTAGGCATATTGGAAAGGCTAGTTGATCCATCTGTACCCTGTGCTGCTACTGTCTGGCGTAACCCTGATTGTTTCCACTGCCAAATATCTATCTTATTCTCCTTTGAATTTGCCAACATTGTCCTCCTGCAATGACTCCCCGAACATCTGTTCTACATTTTCACCACCCTCCGTGTGAAGCAATCTCAGCCAGCTGCTTGATCTTTCCTTTTCAAATTTTTGCATGTTTAAAATAGTGTGGATGTAAACTTTACAGTTGTCTATTGCTGATGTTTTGATTTAGAGGGTATACTGTTAGGTTCACGAATGACTTATTTCCCTTCCTCTCTCAGCTCTTTCCTTAACCCCTCCCTCCCCCACTCCTCCAGAGCATTAAGATTAGACCTCCCGTTAATGATGCCACACCTCAAATCTCCTGTCTCCTCGCTCCAATCTCCATTCATTCACTCGGATCATTATTCCAAAATACCCACCTTTTCTTAACCTGGCAAGGTGCTATGCACATTCATGGGCAGCACATCTGAGATGGGAAACTCGGTAGTTTGAATGATCCACCTGAGAATTGTGCCCATTTCTGTTCACTTTGCACCATTTGTAAAACCACCCGCTGTGGTTGTAAACTGACTGGAAAATGGGGAGATGAGAAGGTGGGAGTGAATCCATATCAGATTTTATTTTCCATCCAATTTTCTTCCTTTTGTCTCCTCACATTGTGGCATAATTTATCTTATTGATGTATTGATTCCTGATAGCAGTCATTCCCAGTGTTTCTAGCTGTTACGGATATATTGTCCTCTCCCGTAGATGATGGCAAGCTATCTGAATACATGGAGGACAACCCAGCCAAGTTAACCCCTGATCACACAATGTCCGAAAGCCTGACTGGATGGCGGGTGGTGTAACCAGCAATAGAAACTCCAACACCGGTTCCCTCAGCTTCTTGACAAACTAAATAACTTGTACCACTGTCCCAACCGCAATCAGCTAACAGACCAGGAATCGAGCCCGACCAATTTTCCCATGAGCTATTTGGGGACCCCAGGTCATACTTTTTCCAAGTGCTGCTTTCAAATACCTGTCGTTGCTGTGGGGCCAGAAAAGAATGTACAATGTCCAGAGTTTGCATGTGTCCCCAATGATCAGGGATTGAGGAATTTATGGCATTGATTTTTCTCTGATTTATAGCATTCTTAGAATGAATGTTTGCATTTTTATCGTCTGTCATTAAATGATTCCTTTGATTAGCTTGCGATAGTGTTGTTTACATTGGTCATACACACATATAGGTTTCATGGTTGCCAGAGGTATAACTTTGCTATCTTTTAAAACAAAAGGTCCCAGCTATATCTACTATGTGGGGTGTTCCATTTTACAATGGGGAGATGCATGAGGATTCACAGCACTGTTGAACAGGCTCATACTTTCCCAGAGATGAACAGAAATGGTCAAACGCAACAAGTTAAGGCTGCTGAGCTAAGGAGGATGATCAATATGTGGGACTGTACACTCAGGCTGTGCCTTATGATGATGATAGGAGAAAGCCAGGGAGTTAACAAAAGTGAGTCTGACCGCACTGCAAATCCTTTTGTCAGTTAGTGACTGAGAGATTTGGATTGTAGCCCTCGAAAAATGTCTTGTGCCTACTTTGTGACAAATGCCTCACGTGGACTGAATTGTACAAATTAGTACTGTGACTCAGTAAATTTTAACCTGATTGTCAGTGTCCATGATTACAGTGTTGTAAGAGAATTCAAGTTATCAGATGCAAGTCATGACGTGAACTTTATGCTGTCGTCTGTGTTTGACTTCTGGGTGTAGTCTGTTACTGCCTGTTATGTATCATAAAGAAACCATCCCTCCTTGTTTCATTATTTTCCTGACCACTGAAATTGTACTATTTGATTTGACTTTAATAATTTGTAGCTTTCTTTAAAATATGGGTATTGTAAATTGTTTGAATATTTTTGTTATTGTGCGGTTTATCTCATTAGGTACATGATACTGATGGTGTGTGATGTAATCTGAGAATCACAGGCTTTTCAGTGACTTATTAAACAATTTGTTGAAGTATCTTGCATTTTTTAAGATGATTTGAGTCAGTAAATGTCCACAGGATCTTGGTGTCCTGTGTTACAGCTGTCTAACAGAGTTGTGCTGCAGAGATGGTGTGTTTGCATCGTGAGCAGTCTTGCCTTTTTGTTGATAATTAACATTACTGGCATAATGTTAAGTCGTGTTGACAGTGTAACATCCCTATCCTTACACATCAGTCAAATCTGGTAAATACTACTTAATATCAATTAAACTTGAGGTTGTTTGGATGAGGAGAAAGTGAGGACTGCAGGTACTGGAGATCAGAGCTGAAAAATGTGTTGCTGGAAAAGCGCAGCAGGTCAGGCAGCATCTAAGGAGCACGAGAATCGACATTTTGGGTATAAGCCCTTCTTCAGTTTGGATGAGTTCAAATAAGAATTGCAGCAAAGAAAACCCTGGTCATTTGTTTGTCTTTGTCTCTTCCTTCCTTTCTTCCCCTTTTCTGTGACAATTTGTCTCTAATATTCAAACGCACTTGACTCCTTTTGGCACTCTTTATTTTGCAGTCAATGAAACACATCAATCCACTGAAAAAGAGCAGGGTCTCTACACATTTACAAAAAAGCGCACTACTGCATGCCAAAATTTTAGCTCCATATATTTCCCGTTAATGTTAAAGGAATGCCAGGGATCAAACCTGGATGGCAATAATCCAAGCTTAGTACTCAGCAACCCTCAAACTGCCATCATTACCATAATGTGTGCTGCAGATTGGCACAATGTATAATCAGATGAACAGGGAATAATGGCAAGCAATAAAAAGTAATGTGACCAGATGTACAAAGAGTAAAGACAGGCAATAAACAGTGAAATACCCAAAGGCTACACTGATACCATAATGTGGGAATTGTAATTGCATTGGTCACTCTGTGGGCGAAAGGATGCCAAGATCACAGAGAGGCAACTGGAATGCATGTGCATTTCCATCTCTGTCTGAGAAAGGCTCTTTTTGTATTTTCTCCCATGTGTCTGAGCAATGCCTACAAAACAGTGGCACTAAAGCTTCCCTTCAGCAGTGCGCCTGAATGACACCACATCTAGAATTTCTCTGATGCCTTTTCTGGTTCCTATGCACAAAGGAGGTTGCAAAATTTTTAATGTTAATGCAAATGAGTGTCAGAGGTCCTTCCCAGATTAGTGCTGCATATGGTTCAGGGGCAAACGGAGTACTGTGTAGACTTGGTGCTAGAGAAAGTACCATTTTAAAAGCAAGTCAAGCTAACAAATAAACTGGGAAGTCACGTAAACATTTTGTTAGTAATCTGGTAAAGCTGTTGGCTTCTTGTTGTCCAGTATGTAGATGGGAGTGAAGGCAAAGTCCTTGGATATCTCACAGCACTTAATAACAGCTCACCCAGCGCTTTAATGGAAAATTTGAATGCTGGGGCTGCATTCGGGGCACAGTACAATAGTGATTTGTTGTACTCAGATTCCTCTTAGACAATGCTGCAAAAGGGACATTAGCCCTGGCGAGTTTTGCCTGCTGGGTTCAGGAGGGTGTAATTATGGTCTGTACAAGTGCTGAGTTGAGTCTCTCACTGGTGTGATTATGAATTACAATTGAATGCTGAAGAGCAGAATCAAATTACTCTTGGTGCTGAGAAATATTCCCATTTGTGGAGCAAATTTGCTAACTGACTTGAAGGGTTGCAACCTTTTGGTTTTGAAAAGACAGCCAATCTGACCCTTAATTGACCTAACAGAAATTGTTGGAAAATCTCAGCAGGTCTGGCAGCATCTGAGTTAATCCGAATTAACGTGTTGGATCAGGTTACCCTTCCTCTTCACCTAACCAAGAAGAAGTGAGGACTGCAGCTGGAGATCAGAGTCGAGAGTGAGGGTACTAGGTCAGAGGGAGGAGTTATGGACGAGTCTAGAGGGCAGTGGGTGGGGTAGGAATGAGGAATCTGTTGAAATCCACGTTGATCCTGTGTGGTTGATGGGTCCCAAGGTGGAATATGAGGCGTTCCTCCTCCAAGCGTCAGTGGTAACGGTTTGGCGGTGGAGGAGGCCCAGGACCTGCATGTTCTTGATGGACTGGGAGGGGGAGTTGAAATGTTCAGCCATGGGGCGGTGGGGTTGGTGGTGCACGTGTCCTAGAGATGTTCTCTGAAACAATCCACAAGCTAGCATCCTGTCTCCCTGATGAAGAGGGCACCACACTAGGTGCAACAGATGCAGTAGATGACATTGGTGGAGGTACAGGTAAATTTCTGTCGGATGTGGAAGGATCCCTTGGGGTCTTGGACGCAGATTTTGCACTTCCTGCTGTGGTAGGGGAACGTGCCAGGAGTAGGGTGTGGCTCACACCTATCCATAACTCCCTCCTCTGATCTATTACCTTCTCCCTCACCTTCATCCACCTATCGCTTTCTCAGCAACATTCTCCCCACCCACCTCCCATTTATCTCTCAGCCCCAACCCACAAGCCTCATTCCTGATGAAGGGCTTATGCCCGAAACATCGATTTTCTGCTGTTTGGATGCTGCCTGACCGACTGTGCCTCTCCTCACCTAACCACTTGCTCAGAATAGTTAGCCTTTTCGTGAGCCAGCAAGGTACCACACTTAAAACTGGGTTTCTAGATATCTTTTTATCTGCATTGTGTGTTACGACACACCCCCTGAAGCAGGTTGGACCCAAACCAAGATCTCTTGATCCAAAGGCATGGACATTGCCACTGCATATACAGAGCCCTACGTCCTGATGCCTGTTCGTTTTCTTCATAGACCTGTTCAGGGATGGCATTATACAACTCCAGAGCAGCAGGGGCTTGAACACAGGACCTCCTGGTATAGAGGTATGGACATTATCACTGTACAACAAGAGCACAACACCTTGCACCTAAACATTTGAAAGAAAACTTAACCTAGTTTTCTAATCAACGTGTTCAGAATTGTTATTGCACACCTCTGAAGCAGATGGGACTTGAACCTGGGCCTCTCATTCCAGGGGTAGGGACATTACCACTGCACCACAAGAACCCTGTGCACCTTGGTTCTAAATGGCCAAATTATGCTATATGCTGCTGCGCTTTTAGCAGGAGAATAATTTATACCACGTGACTGATGTGACTGTGGTTTTTCTTATGACCAGGCAGACTACCTGACTTGCTATTGCCAGGGTTCTGGGAGATTTAGAGTCATAGAGATGTATAGCATGGAAACAGACCCTTCGGTTCACCTCATCCAGATATCCCAACCCAATCTAGTCCCACCTGTCAGCACCTGGCCCATATCCCTCCAAACCCTTCCTATTCATATACCTGTCCAGGTGCCTTTTGAATGTTGCAATGTACTTCCTCTGGCAGCGCATTCCATACACGTACCGCCCTCTGCGTGAAAGGTTGACCCATAGGTTCCTCTTATATCTTTCCCCTCTCACCCTAAACCTATGCCCTCTAGTTCTGGACTCCCCGACCCCAGGGAAAAGACTTTGTCTATTTATCCTATCCATGCCCCTCATGATTTTGTAAACCTCTATAAAGTCACCCCTTAGCTTCAGACGCTCCAGGGAAAACAGCCCCAGCTCAAATCCTCCAACCCTGGCAACATCCTTGTAAATCTTTTCTGAACCCTTTCAAGTTTCACAACATCTTTCCGATAGGAAGGATACCAGAACTGCATGCAATATTCCAACATTGGCCTAACCAATGTCCTGTACAGCCACAACATGACCTCCCAACTCCTGTACTCAATACTCTGACCAATAAAAGAAAGCATACCAAAAGCCACCTTCACTATCCTATCTACCTGCGACTCCACTTTCAAGGAGCTATGAACCTGCACTCCAAGGTCTCTTTGTTCAGCAGCACTCCCTAGGACCTTACTATTAAGTGTCCAAGTCCTGATAAGATTTGCTTTCTCAAAAGGCAGTACCTCACATTTATCTAAATTAAACTCCATCTGCCACTCCTTAGCCCATTGGCCCATCTGATCACGATCCTGTTGTAATCCTGTTTTCAATTTCAAGCAATAAAAGCAATAGACAGGGAGGAAGTTGTCAAGTGTTTTGTGCCACTGTGGGAGCTCAGCCAACAGCTCCAAGACATCACTGCAGCAGTTCCTCAGGGTATTGTTCCAAGCCTAACTATCTTCAGCTGCTTCATCAATGATCTTCCCTCCATCACATGGTTGGAGGTGGGGAGGTTAACTGATGATTGCACAATGTTCCGCACCATTCATGACTCCACAGATACTGAAGCAGTCCATGTTCAAGGTGAGAGGTGGAAAGTTTAAGGGGGATACACACGGCAAGTACTTCACACAGAGGGTGGTGGGTGTTTGGAATGCGTTGCCAGCAGAGGTGGTAGAGGCAGACACGGTAGATTCATTTAAGATGCGTCTGGATAAATGCATGAGTAGGTGGGGAGTAGAGGGATACAGATGCTTAGGAATTGACCGACAGGTTTAGACAGTACGTTTGGATCGGCTCAGGCTTGGAGGACTGAAGGGCCTGTTCCTGGGCTGTAAATTTTCTTTGTTCTCTTTATTCAACTGCATCAAGGCTTGGGCTGAAAAGTGACAAGTCACATTTGTGCCCTGCAAATGCCAGGCAACAACTGTCTCCAATAACAGACAATCTAAATATTGGCCATTGAAATTCAAGAGTTTTATGATCATTATCAACATCCTTGGGGTGACTATTGATCAGAAATTGAACTGGACTCACCACATAAATACGACACGACAAGAGTAGGTCAGAGGCTGGGAATACGGCAGCATGTTACTCACCTCCTTACTCCCCAAAGCCTGTCCACCATCTACAAGGCACAAGTCAGGAGTGTGATGGAATACTGCCCATTTGCCTGGATGGGTGGAGCTCCAACAACACCGAAGCTTGGCACCATCCAGGAAAAAGTAGCCCACTTGATTGGCACCACATCCCCAAGCATTCAGTCACTTCATTATCAAACGCTCTGTGTACAATGCAGCTACTACCTCAAAAAAGCAGTGTAGAATTTCAGCAAAGATCCCCAGACAGCACCTTCCAAACCCACGACCACTTCCATCGAGAAGGTCAAAGGCAGCAGATACATGGGATCATCACCACCTGTAAGTTCCCCTCCAAGGCACCCACCACTTGGAAATATATCACTGTTCCTTCCCTGTCACCAGGTCAAAATCCTGGAATTCCCGAAGGCATTGTGGGTCAACCTACAGCACATGGACTTCAGTGGTTCAAGAAGACAGGTCGTCACCAACTTTTCAATGCCCATGTCTCAAGAGCAAATAATAAAAAAGGATCAAAGGTATAGGAATGGCAATTACACAGGGCAGATTAAACAAAACAAAAATTAAATTGCTGCTCCTTTTTCTTTATCATTGCTTGAACTGAAGATCCATGGCTTCATAATGAGTGTTTATTTTCCTTTTGGGTAACCCATGTTGATGGCAGATCATCAATTATGAAGAGACACAGAAATTCTCTCATCCCCTTTCTAAAAGATAATTTCACCTCTGTTAAGGTAGTGAGTGCTTTATTTAATTCCTGTTTTGTTTGAAGTTACGCACACCTCATTCACTCACTCACACCCGCTCTTCAGCTCAGACTCCCAGCAAATGGGAAAAGCTTTCTCATTGAAAGTCATTGTTTTTGTTGTGCAGACAGAATGATTAAAACATGAATTAGTCTCTGGAGGAGTGTTGTGTACACACACTGATTATTTGGAGGCTGGGATTTCCATTTAATTCTGATGTACTTGGCTTGACTCGGGAGTTGGGGGGAAGGAGTAGATTTTAAGGTGTGTGTGGGGGGTGGGGAGAGGTTGGCTCATTAATAGCAAACACTCTAGAGCTACAAGGTCACTGGAACTGTCCAGAATGTCTCTGTCATCCCCATTTGAAGTGGCATAATACCTAACGACAAAGAATACAGAGTCTTTTTAACAGAATGAACATGAAGTATTTTCTACACCAGCTGTGAAGGAAGTTTCGGACTGCAGATTGTATTTAATGTAGAGGTTGCATTCCCAACTCTCAAAATATGAATTCCATTCACTCTTGGGGCTATTAGAGGCACAACTTTCATTTTAAAAGGATGAAGCTAAGCATTTGGTCATGTGATCAGGCATCTCATGATTGAGTATCAAGTGATCAGTTCTCCATGGGTGCCTCCTGGCACAGTTGACAAACCCCACCTATGGTCTTAGCCTGGCAATGGCATTTGCTTGACCACACCCAGGCTTTCACATGTTCTTAAAATGTCTGTAAAGGCTCCTGTCAGGCCAGCTGAGAGGATCGTGATAGAGTGCGTCATTGTGTTGGAGTTGTTTTGTGAAATACTGTCCTGATTATGAGCACGCTGACGTATGGAAGTGTTCAGTATCAGTGTCTGGCTGGCCCATTGCCTTGTGAGGAAAGTTTCTAGGCCTGTTATCCAAGTCAGGTTTTCCCTGATGCTATGACTAAATGTTACCATGTATATGTGATTGACACATGCAGGTTGCTTGCTATACCAATGTCCTTGGACCCTTGATATAAAAGTATCTTTATGCTACCAAGATAATATGCATTCTCACTCCTGATTTGACCTCTGTTTATATAATGGTATTAAGGACAATGAAAATTTGGACTTTGCTTTGTTTCTGTCACTGAGCTGGTACTTGTGCTGGCGTGCCTTGCTGTGCTCAATGCTTCCTCAAGGGGCAGAGGTGAACTTCCTTCAGATGCCCACCTCTCAGGCTGCAGGTGCTACTTTGATGGAGATCAGTGTTGAATTAGGGAGAGTTTTCAGCTCATTGACACGGGTTGTCAACAATGGGCTGCAGCTGCCAGTGGGGTCATGAGTAATAATTTGTGCTTATGAGCTCCAAGGCAGTGGTAGATGTGGAGCTCTGTCTGAGTGTCTGCAGCTATGAGGCTCCTTCAAAGTTTTGTTTTTCAGGTGGGTGTAGCTTAATTATGGCCTATCAAATCACGGCTGTTCTTTTTAACCCTCTTCTCCCATTCAGCAACCCTACCCACCCCCTGGCGATTCCTCTATCTGGAGTCACCCAAAATCTGAGGCGCTAAACAGGGTCACTTGGGCAAAGGTTTGGGGAGCACTTACACCAACTAATATTCAGACTAACAGTCTGAGAAGCTTGGAATGTAAGGTTATTCCAACCGCACAAACTCAATGGGAAGAAACTGTCATTGAGGCTGGAATTGAATTTTTATTTCTGAAGTAACTGCCACATTTGCAAAGCCTACTCCTTTCTCTGTGGTTCCAACAATTAATGATGAAGAACTCTTGCCCATAGGAGTTTCTTCATTCATTTGTGTAATGTGGGCATTGCTGGCTAGGCTGGCATTTGTTGCTCTGCCATTACTTCCTTATGGGCAGCTGGACAAACCAAGCTCTTGATCTCCTGTGGTCCATGCAGGGTAGGTACCATTGCAATGCTGTGGATAAGAGGGGTTCAGGATTTTGACCCAGTAATAGTGAAGGAATGCCAATATATTTCCAAGTCAGGATGGTGGGTGTCTTGGAGGGGAACGTACTTGGGTGGTGTTCCTATGAAGGTGCTGCCTTTGTCCCATTAGATGGTAGAAATTGCAGGTTTGGAAGGTGCTGTTGACAAAAGTCTTTGTGAGCTGCTGCACTGCGTCTTATAGATGGTATACATTCCTGCCAGTATCTATTGGGATGGAGGGAGCAGATGTTTGTGCGTTGTGGTGCTAATCAAGCATGTTGCTTTCTCCTGGGTGGTGTCAAGCTTCTTGACTGTGACTTTATTGAAACACATAGCATTTACCCTGCCAAGCCCCTAAGAATCCTAAGAAGTTACTTCCCTTGTGTGGGTAAGTCTGGGAAGACCAGATGACATCATCTCAAAGTTGGGGGTTGCATATTTCAGATAGATGAGGCACTCTTTCATCTGTGTGTAATGATTCTGTGGAATCTTTATGCAGAGGGTTGTTGAGGCTGGGGGTCATTTAATATATTCAAGGGTGAGATTGAGTTTTAATCAAGGCTTATGGGGAAAAGGCAGGAAAGTCAAACTGATGATTATCAGTACAACTATGATCTAATTGAATAGCAGAGAAGACTAAGGCCAAATGGCTTATTTTTGCTTAATACAGTGTCATGGTGTTGAAGCTACATTTGATTTGTATGGTGTAGTGGCCAACAATGCACCAGGTTTTTAACGATTGGTTTACTTTGGTATGAGTGTGTGCCGCATACCTTGACATTGTAAAAAGTTTACGTTTTGAGACTGTGTAAAATTTTGCAAGGAAGTTTAGAGGAAAGTCCGTTTAATTAGAACAAATGCATGTGTTTTGTATCTAAATTACTTCCACCTGCAAGTGGGAGTCACTGTCCAGTTTACTGTTCCTCAAGGTCAAGACGTCAGAAATGATGTGCTGGAGTCAGTGATTTATTGGAGGATTGGATTTAAGTTGTATCCATTTGCTGCATAATGATTTTCTAGTTGTTCATTCAGAAACTGAGTCTGTGAGCTTTGTCCTAAAAGGAGGCAAGATCAAAGATGGATTCCTTTAGGGGAGCACTCTTGGCCCAGCAGTTATCCTGGGTGGCAGTGACTGAACTCTCAGGAACAGGGCCTTTGATTAAGGGCCTGCTATATGATGCAGAGTAACTCCACCTTTAGAAACTGAATCAGTGTGGGAAATGGTAATAGAAATTTAAGTGCGCTGTATTTCCGTTCATTTAAGGTGCTGTGCAAGTCCTTCTCAAAACAGAGTCTCTGATAGACTTGCTTTTGAAATATTCATACTTTCTATCTCTCTCTGAATTTTAATTCATTAACGTCTCATGCGCTCTCACTAACGGGCTCTACATCCATTGAAGTCTCCAGATAGTGCTTGTGAAAGAGCTGTCATCTTCTGATGCAGGGATTGAGCACAGAGATTGCCAAATAATAAAACCTCCTCGGGCAAAAGAAAGAGCTTATTAGTGACCACTTACTTCATCATAAAGGATCTTACTATTGCAATGTGACATTTAATCTGTCCCGATTTATGCACTTGTGGTATTTCTGACCAGACTGATTCATGAAACCATGACTTATTTGTACCAGCGTAAAGTACACTAGACAAAGCAGCTGGCTGTATGTTCAGAGAGTGATGTGCTGACTGAAACTGACAGTTCTTTTGTCTTCAATTTCCTCCCCTTGTCTTGATAAGGCACCGCGACTTCTGAGAGGTCAAACCAGGGTATGGTACACAAGCAGACGACTCTGCCTGTTCGACCTGTGCTGGATAGTGTTCTGTGAACTGCCAACAACCCTCCATAACCTTCCCTGAGAGGTCATCCTCTTATTTGGGTGTGTCACGTAGACATCAGGGATGAGGAGCAGAAACCTTGGCTGATTTTCCTTTGCCCTTCCCTGTCTGGCACTTCTCTATTGATGCAGGTTACAATTTATTACAGGCCAGGAGGTTTGACCCCAGACCTCTGGTTTGCGTCAATGTAACTTGACTGAGCCTTCAACATCTTCCATCTGGATGATAGCCTGATAGTCCAGTAAGTGACTTTTGTCTTGGTGACATACAGTGAACTAAATAGTTGAGTGCGTTTGATTGACTGGCCTCCTCAACTGCAGTTGGGTAATGTTACTAAGATGCTTTCTATTTAATTTTGCCAAGAGAACTCAGATTAGATTACTTACAGTGTGGAAACAGGCCCTTCGGCCCAACAAGTCCACACTGACCCTCTGAAGAGCAACCCACCCAGACCTATTTACCCCTTCACCTAACACTACGGGCAATTTAGCATGGCCAATTCACCTAACCTGCACATTTTTGGATTGTGGTAGGAAACTGGAGCACCCAGAAGAAACCCACGCAGACACTGGGAGAATGTGCAAACTCCATACAGACAGTTGCCTGAGGCGGGAATTGAACCCGGGTCTCTGGTGCTGTGAGGTAGCAGTGCTAACCACTGTGCCACCATGCTGCCCATCCACCAAAACTTGTATTTTGGTGGATTGATTTCCAGGTTTGTAGAAATACCTGGAATAGATTTTTTTTAAAGACATAATTGAAACTTCATTGTGGACTTTGGAGCATTTTTAAACTAGGTTTCCTGTAAATCCCATGATTGCTGACAGCCGATTACTTTGCTGTTGACCAGCTGATTTGAAGTGATTGGCTTATGGAGGTTCCTGTTGTATTGGGTTTAGTTGAAGGAAAGCCTGTTTTGAAAAGAAACGAGCTGCCCAGCTGATGTTTCCCAGTCCTGAAAAGCAAATTGTTTTGTTGAATTTGAGATGAAAACTATTTGTTCTTCTGAAAAACCGATTGAAGGAACATCTCCACATCATTACCTGAGCCAGTAGTGCCTGCAGGACCTCAGAAATAATTTGATCACATGTACCAGAACATCACAGCAACAGTCTTTAGAAGTCCTATGCTTTATTCTTTTGCCTTCAAGGATAACACATTAGCCAGCTATTTTTTTTTTCAGACAGCTAATCTCTGACAAGAAATCTTGTTTTTTTTTCCCCCCTGTCTTCATGATCAAGATGGGTGTCTTGGAGATATTTACAGGGATAAACATTTGAAACTTCCAAATCACCTTGCACGTCAACCAATTATTGCATCTTTTTGAACAATCCTTTTTGATTTGATAATCCAATAATTGCATTTATGAAGGAACGTGTTTGGATCTTGTTAAAATACTATAAAGTATATTGGTTGTTTTAGTAGTTGAAGTATTTTTTGTATTATGCTGGGAGTTGTGGAGCAGAGCGATATTGCACTCTGTCATAAGAATACATAAAATTTGAGTAAGTTGATAAAGGATTCACTGCCATGTGTGGCATGCTAGATCAACAAGTGAAAATCTTTTCACTTTGACATTTAGTGGCATTACTAACGCTGAATCCCCCACAGCCAACACCCTAGTGGCGACCATTGGCCAGACACTGATGTAGAACACCTATATCAATATGTGACGACTGTGATTGTCAGAAATTGGGAGTTCTGTGGAGAGTTCCCCATTTCTTGTGACCCGACAACCTGTTCCTCATCGACAAGGCACAAGTTAGTAGTGTGTTGGAAAACTCTCCACTTGACTGACTGGTTGCAGCTCCAACCACAGTCCTGAAGCTCAACATCATCCAGAACAAAGCAACCTGCTTGATTAACACCATCTTCAACATCCAGTCCCTTTAACACTGATGGACAGTGGCAACACAGTTTACCACCATGAAACCTCCTTAAAAGCACCTTCCAAACCCACAAAATCTACCACTTGGAAAGACAGAGACAGCAGTTACATGGGATCACCACCCCTGCAAGTTCACCTCAAAGCCACACAGCATTCTGACTTGGAAATATATCACTGTTCCTTCATTGTCACTGGAACCCCCTTCGCAACAGCATTGTGGATTTACCCAAACTGCAGCAGTTCAAGAAAGTGGCTCACCACCAACTTCTTGAGCAATTAAGGATGGGCAATAAATGCTAGCCAAGCAGAGGATGTCCAGAATGTGTGAATGTATAAATTAGCAATTACACTAATGTTGTGGAAGATTACGGATTCGTGTGTTCTTTTCCCTACTGATTTATTTTTCCTTGTCTGAAGCCATGTGCATTGTGGGATGTGCTTCATGGCTATTGAATCCCTTTTGTAGGCCGTACAAAAGTGGGAAGCCTGAATATAGCCTTTGCAATCAGTCACTTGATGTTGTGTCAAGTTTGATCCTGTCATGACTAAAATTTCCACACAGGCATCCACTCTCCACCATAAGTCATTAGCTATTGAATAACAACATATTTGCATTTGGCTGACGCCTCTCAGAACCTCCTGAGGATGTGACAAAGCACATCACGGCCAATGAAATACTTTTGATGTGCACTTGTACAGAAATGTGGAAGCTAGTTTGTGAACCGGGGAGAGAGAGAGAGAGAGACTTGGCCAATCCCCTACTCCCTGGCGTGTTCCACCCACATCCTTTCTTACCTGGGAGCACTGCCAGTATCCCAGCTGGGATTAGCTTTCAGTGCGCAGATCAGAGACAGTGCTGTCAGTGAAATGTTTTCAGGATCAATGAATTACCCTGAGTAACTAAAACGTCCCAAGAGGTGTAATTTAAATTCCCTGAAGGAGAAAATGCACTGGGGGTGTAGGTGGATCTTTGTGAGTCACTGCAAGCTGTTAGAAGATTTTCGATGCAGTGAGCCTCACTGGGTCAGGCAGGAAGCTGGGCCAAGGCTTTGGAAAATTCAGAATGCTTGGGTGAAACAAAAATTAAGCACAAATCCTCCAAGTCCGGAACAGGTGCTGCCTAGTAATTACTTTGAACAGTTTGACTGCCAGAGCACTTCCCGACATTTAAAAGTGGAAGTCCAGCCAGCTTGAGCAGGGGTGAGAGAGAAAGGGCTCTGTAGCCGGGATTTTCGGGTGGGTGCACTGTGGCCTACTGGGAGTTGGGGGGGGAGAGAGGGAGAGCAGCAACCTATCAGTAGTAGGGGAGCAGAAGGGAAAATTCGACAAAGCGCCAAACAAGACAAGAAAAAGCAGGGCTGAGGCAAAATCCACATGGATTGCTTTTGAAGGTGAACATTTTAAATTGATCAGTTATGTCCCCTTGTATTTGGGTGGTGACTCATCCATGTTGATTTTAGATAGCAGCAAGTGCCTGTTGTACAAATAGCAGCGAATGACTGTTGGCATAAGTCGGCTCCTGACGTCCCAGTGTCTGCCCACCATCCACAAAGCGCCATTCTAGAGTGTACTGTTTGTCTAAATGTAGCTTCAACAACAGTGAAGAAGCTTAAAACCATCTGGGTTAAAGGCACCTGTTTGATTGTCGTAGAATTGTAGAATCCTGAGAGTGTGGAAACGGGCCCTACGGCCCAACAAGTTCATACCGACTCTCTGAAGATTATCCCACCCAAACCTATTCCCCTACCCTATTACTCTATATTTACCCCTGACTAATGCCCCTAGCCTACACATCCCTGAACACTGTGGCAATTTTGTACGGCCAATTCACCTAACCTGCGTATCTTTGAGTTGTGGGAGGAATCCCATGCAGACATGGGGCGAATGTGCAAACTCCACAAAACAGTCACCTGATTTTCCCCCCCCCCCTTTCCACGAGCTTCATCGTTCACCACTAACACCCCCCCACTACCCATGTATGACGCCAGCTGTGTGTGCTATTTGTAAGATGTACCTGCAGTGACTGATCAACGCTCCTTTGATAACACCTACCAAACGTGTACCTCGACCACCTTCATGGAGCAAGGCAGCAGATGCATGGATGCGAACACGAACTGGACAATTCCTCTCCAATCATCATCTCGATTTGGAACTAAAACACCATTCTTTCACTACCACTGGGTTTAATGTTTCATTCTGGCACAGTGGATGTACCTGCTTTAGATGGACTCCAGTTCAAGAAGGCAGCTGAGAACCATACTCTCGAGGGTGGGCAAGACACACTGCCCCTTGCTAGTGATGCTCACACCCATTAGAGATTTAAAAGAATCTAACATTTTGCAAAAATCAATAAAATGCTTTGCTTATAAATCCAGATTTGGCCTTAGTGTTGTCCATCTTTACTGCTGGCTGTTACAGTTTTAACACCAGGCCCCAGTATTTAGGTGTGAGCATAAGCTGCTAGTTTCTGTTCCGTTTGGATGGCTGTAGGCATGGTACTTTTACTTGCATAGCTAACCCTCATGTTTTCTGGGTCGAGAGTGTGGTGCTGAAAGTCAGGCAGCATCCGAGGAACAGGAGAGTCGATGTTTCAGGCGAAAGCCCTTCATCAGGAATTTCGAGATGAAGGGCTTATGCCCAAAACATCGATTCACCTCCTCGGATGCTGCTAGACCTGCTGTGCTTTTCCAGCACCACACTGTCGACTCATATCTCCAGCATCTGCAGTCCTCACTTTCTCCTCTTGTTTCCTGGGCCAGCTCCCTTAATCTAACCCATTCTCTGTGTCGAGGGTGTCCTTGAGCTCGGTCATAGAGATGTACAACATGGAAATTGACCCTTCGGTCCAACCCATCCATGCCGCCCAGATATCCCAACCCAATCTATTCCCACTTGCCAGCACCCGGCCCATATCCCTCCAAACTCTTCCTATTCATATACCCATCCAGATGTCTTTTAAATGTTGCAATTGTACCAGCCTCCACCACTTTCTCTGGCAGCTCATTCCATACACTTACCACCCTCTGTGTGAAAAAGTTGCCCTTTAGGGTCTCTTATAAATCTTTCCCCCCTCACCCTAAACCTATGCCCTCTAGTTCTGTAGCCCCCACCCCAGGGAAAAGACTTTGTCTATTTATCCTATCCATGCCCCTTGTGATTTTATAAACCTCTATAAGGTCAACCCTCCGCCTCCAACACTCCAGGGAAAACTGCCCTAGCAAATTCAACCTCTCCCTGTAGCTCAAATCCTCCAACCTTGGCAACATCCTTGTAAATCTGTTCTGAACCCTTTCAAGTTTCACAACATCTTTCCGATAGGAAGGCGACCAGAATTGCACGCAATATTCCAACAGTGACTTAACCAACATGACCTCCCAATTCCTGTACTCAATACACTCTCCAATAAAAGAAAGCATACCAATCCTGTACTCAATACACTCTCCAATAAAAGAAAGCATACCAAACACCACCTTCACTATCCTATCTGCCTGCAACTCCACTTTCAAGGAGCGATGAAACTGCACTTCAAGGTCTCTTTGTTCAGCAACACTCCCTCTGGCCTTACCATTATGTTTGACAAGAGATTTTCACTCCGCCCCACTCAACATTATTTTCCCATGAAATGTTTCTGTTTCCCAGAAACATTGGGATAGCTGACCTTCTATGACTCTATGATTCAACTGTTCATGAGCAAAGTCCCTCCCTGGGGCTGTGATTATTGTCTGTGTACATGATATGGGCCACTGCAATGCAGCACTCCCTTGCACGTGGGATTCTCTCTCTTCCCTCTCACAAATGGTAGATTGGTGAATTTTCCAAAATTTTATAGATTTTAGAATGTCTGAGGACTGAAAATAAGCACGTTAGGCCCTTGTTGCGATTTAAGAAAGAATGGTGAGAAACCAAGGAATTACAGACCTGTTGGTTTTATAGTTGTAGTAGGGAAAGCACTAGATTGTATTATAATGGATGTTATAACTGGACACTTAGAAAATAGTGCTAGGCATGGGAAAAGTCAACATGGATTTTATGTAAGAGAAATTGTTTGTCAAAGAAAATAGATGAGGGAGAACTGGAGGATTTGGATTTTCAGAAGACTTTCAATGAAGGTGCACTAAATGGTTTGCAACTAGAATTAGAGTACTTGGGAAGCATGGTTTGAGAATTATTTAACAGACAGAAAGCAAAGGATAGAATTGGTTATCTCAGGTTGCCAACTTGGCATTGGTTGGGTTCAACAAGAATTGGTGCTTGGATGCTAGCTATTCCAAATCTACAAAAATGATTGGAAGCAGAGACCAGATGTAATGTTCGCAGATGATGGAAAATTATGTGGGAGAGTTAATGAAAAGGATGATATTGAAGAGGCTTGAAGGGTATTACACAGGCTGAGTGGTCAAGAACATGGCAGATGAAATGCGATGTGGAAAATGCGAAATATCCTCTTTGACAGGAAAAACAGAAAGGCAGATTTTGAGAGAACTTGGGGAAAAATGTGATGTCCAAAGGGACCTGAATGTCCATATTCATGATTCATGAAAAGCCAACAGCCAGGTACAGCAAGCAATTAAGAAGGAAAATGGTGTGTTGGCTTTTATTGCAAGGGGATTTGAGTACACTAGTAAACCAAGCTTTTGAGTAAGCAATCCTTAATGAATCTGCACTTAAGACATTGGAACAGTTTCCTTAGGTCTCTTTACTGAAGGAAAGAAATACTTACTGTATGGAGAGTGCAACTAAGGTTCACCAGATAGATCCCTGAGATGGTAAGATTGCCTGTAAGGAAGATTAGACCCATATTACCAAGACTTTAGAAGTTTGGGACGTGACCTAATTGATACATGGAAAATTTTTAAAGTAATTGACAGGGTAGATGCAAAAAAGGTGTTTTCCCCCTGTAGTAGTCTAGAACTGGGACTATGGTCTCTGAATAGGGGCAAGCCACTTCAGTCTGAAATGAAGAGGAGTTTCTGCACTCCAGTGGATCCTGAATCTTGGTATGGAGCTGTCTCATGGAGTATATTCAAGATGGAGATCAATAGGTTTGTAGATATCAAGGGGTATGGGGATAATGCAGAAAATGGTGTTGAGACAGATAATGAGCCACGGTCTGGCTGACTGATGAAGCAGACTTGAGAGGCTGAATGGTCAACTCCTAATCATGTTCCTGCATTATTTCAACAGCAGTTTCTAAGTAGCAAGCTCCTGTTACTTGCCTAGAATGTGAAAAATGTGACTCCTGAACAGTCCTGTATATGTTATATCCAGTTTGATAATTAGCAGCTGTGTGTGATTTTTCACAGGGTCACAGTTCAGATAATTGTACGAGTCAATGTGTGGAAATAAATCTTCGATTTTCTGCGACTTCAGTTGCTGACTTATTCTGGAGTATGCCTGTCTCTTAAGAATTTCGAACTCTTCAGTTATTTCGGTTAATGTTGCTTGCCTACTTGACTAAGGTGGGGGCACAGGGGTCAGGGTGATGTAATGTCATGGCTTAACACACACAGACCGTCCCCCGTTGTCTGATAAGTAATAACCAGATGTGTGCAAACTTTGGATCTTGTGTTTCTATCTTCGTCCCTCCCCACCTGCTTCTCCCCACCAGCCTGGCTCCTCACTGAAACAAGTGCTGAATACTGACCCACAGGATTGGTGCACTCTGAAGCCATTTGGTGCCTGTTGATGAGCCAGCACTCTCTGGGAAAATTTCTGTCAAGATGCTATCAGTAGTATGTAAATAGAAGAAGGTGGGGGAAGGAAATCACAATCCCTCACTGCAACAACGGCAGTCATCCAAATTTGGCCTCTTGAGCATCCCTGATTCTAACAGATTATAAGAACTAGGAACAGGAGTAGGCCATCTGGCCCTTCGAGCCTGCTCCACCATTCAATAGCATCATGGCTAATCTTTTTGTGGACTTAACTCCACTTGCCCGCCCACTTACCATAACCTTTTATTCCTTTACTGTTCATAAAATCTATCTATCTTTGCCATAAAAAAGTTCAACTAAGTAACGTCAGTTGCTTCACTTGGCAGAGAATTCCACAGATTCACAACACTTTGACAAAGAAGTTCCTCCTCAACTCAGTCCTAAATCTGCTCCCCCTTATTTTGAGGCTATGCCCCCTAGTTGTAGTTTGACCTGCCAGTGGAAACAACCTCTACCTGCTTCTCTATCTTACCTATTCCTTCATAATTTTATATGTTTCTATAAGATACAACCCCACCACCACCACCACGTCCCCATTCTTCCAAATTCCAATGAGTATAGTCCTAGTCTAGTCAATTTCTCCTGCAAGCCAACCCTCTGAACTCCGGAATCCATCTAGTGAACCTCCTGTTCACCCTTTCCAGTGCCAGTACATCCAATTACAGGTATGGAAACCAAAACTGTGCAGTGTTCTACCATCATTGTCCCATTGATAGCTGTGTCTTCAATTGACTAGACTCCAAGCTCTGGACTTCACTGCCTACACCTCTTCACTTCATTTCCTTCCTTTTAAGATGCACCTTAAAACCTATCTCTTTGACCAAGCTTTGGGTCAACTCCTTTTGTGACTTGGTCAACTTGCTTTTTCTTTGCATATTCCCTGTGAAACAACGAGGATGCATTCCCCCGCTCATAAACTTGATAAAGCTTGACTTCATTTTTGTTTGGTATTGGTGGTGAGAAGCTATTCATTCGAACAAGAATATATGAAGTGTGTTTGGAAGTTAATTGAATGAACAACGTTCTCTCTGTGATTCAACAATAAAGGCACTGACCAAAATACAACTGAGTTAGACAGGCCATTGGTGCCTGTCCTAATTCCAATCTGTGGTGTTGCTCTATCTTTAATCTCTGTGCCTGTGGGTTCAAGATGAATAGATTTCACAAGGGTTGCAACTCGATGATGTCTAATAACAAAGATTTGAAATACCGTGATAGCCCAAACTGTCCCCTTTGTCTTACCCTCGTGAAATTACCGTGGAACATTTTTAAACATTTGCGTGAATATATGTTTACGTTCTATCAGAGTCTGGCTAATGACTGCAGTGCACTATGCGACATGGTCATTGGGTAAAGGTGCGCGAGAGGCCAGAAAGAGATGAGATTGTGTCCATCTTAACATCTCCAACGTATTAATGTGAGGGAATCTCTTGGGAGGAAAGGCCTTTCATCTGAGCCTGGAGGAAGACTTGTCACTAGTGCTGAGAAATCGGGTGTTTTTTTTATTACTGGGCTGTTGGGTCCAGTGTTGGGTCCATTTGGAAAGCAGATAATAGTCTTGCCAGTCAGAGGCTGAGATTCCCTTTGAGTTGTCTTCACTGGACTCACTGAGTAAGTAACTGATGCAAATGGGGCAGTGTAGGGAGGGAGGAGTGAAGTTTGTGAAAATGAGGAAATCTCCTGTCCTCCCCTTCACAGAATGCGATGGGATTTTTAACACTCACTCAAAATGGCAGCGCAAACATCCAAATAAAAATTCCTGAGTGGTTGGTTGTATAGCCATGCTTTGTTCGATGAGTTTATCTGAAGAAGTTTAACCAGCAGCAATCATGAGGCATTTACTTGGATGAGTGGACACACATTGAGCAGAGTTTTGTGGTCTGTCTCTGCTGTCCAATTGCCCCAGGCACACAGGTTATGGTTAATGTGTAGTGTAAATAAAGAGATCAGATCAGATCTGAACTGCACTGGAATCTGCCAGTAGTGAGCTGGATAAGAGTCAGTCCTATTACGATGATTGTACGCATGCATTGCACATGTGTTTGTATATGCTCAATGTATCATGTGCATGAGTCTAATTCCTTATGATGTTGAATTCTGTTGGGTGTAACTTGTTCTGGATTGTTTACAGATGTTTATCTGTCCACTAGATTCTTGTGCTGACTGTACCAGTCAATCTTAGAGCTTTAAATCAGATATTTGCATATTAATGTTTGACATCAACTCAAATGATCACGTTAGTCCTGGGTGTTGGTGATCATGAACCTGTGCGGTACCAGGCAGGACAATCTCAGAGCCTCGCGATCCTCAGGGATACAATCGCCTACGTGCAGGTGAACATCTGCCTCATCAGCTTGAACTGAGAGAAGGCCTTTGACTGGATATCGCTCATCTCTCTGTGGGATGTGCTCTCCAAAATGGGCTTTGGGTAGCGAATCTGCAATTAAATCTCTACACCAACATCATTAATGCAGTCTCCATCAATGGGTGGGAATCAGAAAGCTTCCTGATCTGATCTGGGGTCAGCCAGGGCTGCCCACTCTCTCCTGCCTTGTTTGTGTGCTGTACAGAGCCTTTTGTTGAGTCCATTAGGAAGGTTTGGAGCCTGAGAGGAGAGGGCTGACTATGCAGTGGAGACCTCCAGGTCAAAGCCTCCCTGTAATGCTGCCATTTTCTGCCCTGATCTTTGGTTTTTTTTGGGTGTGTGTGTGTGTGTGTGTGTGTGTGTGTGTGTGTGTGGGGGGGGGGGGGGGTGGAGGGGGGGTGTTAGGGGTTAGCTCCCGCCCTTTTCACGCCTTTGAAAGGGAAGTCAAGAGGTTTTTCTTCAAGATTCATCCTGAGCATCTCCGTGACGCTGGACTGCATAGAGACCAACACTAACTGCACATGGAAGACCATCAAGTCAGTGCCAGCTGCTCTTTGGTCTGTCTGAATCTTGTTGGTCTTCTAGGACAAGGGGTTGACCCAGGCTGAGTGTTGCAGACTGGCATATGCCAAGGTCCTGAACTAGGTGCTGAGGGACATACTAAAGCTTGGGGCAGCTGCTGCCAAGGCTCAGTGGGGAAAGGCGACCAGTTAAGCTTTCTCTGCCAAAATGAAATGAGGGTCATTGAGTTTTTGGATCCCGATGCCTCAAATGCATTCATGTATAATCTTGTACAAGTAAGAAATGTCTTGGGTTTGTTTGCGAGATAGAGTCAAAGTCCAATGTTTGTTTTTTTTCATAGGCTACTGTTCAGAACTGAATGCTTCAGTGACTATGTATACAAAGATATTTTTGAGTAAAGCATATTTTTTTAAATTTGAAAGAAAATTGGTGATAAAGAAACCTGCATGAATTTGTTCTTTTATTCCTTCATGGGATGTGGGCATTACTGACTAGGCCAGCACTTATTGACCATCCCTAATTGCCCCAGAAGTCAGTTAAGAGACATGCACATTGCTTTGAATCTAGAGTCACATGGAGGCCAAACCACACAAGAATATTGGATTTCCTTCCTTTTACAGATACAGGTGAATTGGATGGGTTTTGATGACAATTGGCAATAGTTTCATGGTCATCGTTAGACTCTTGAGTACAAATTGTTTTTATTAATTTCTAATTCCATCATCTGCCATGGCAGGTATTCGAATCTGGGACAAAGGGATTTCTGGATCATGTTACTTACGCTAGGATATCACCTCCCCTGTTACTGTAATTTCCCTTTGTGCCTCTTGCCTTTCATAAAGGTTTCATGAACATATTGAAAGGAGGCCAATTATGAACTAATAAGCTAGTTTACTTTCTATATGAGACCAAATACATTTTTCAAATCCAAGGCTATAAGACCTAGGAGCAGAAGTAGACCATTCAGTCCATTGAGTATACTCTGCCGTTCAGTGAGGCTAGGGCTGATCTGATAATTCCTCAATTTCACTTTCTTGCTTTTTCCCTATCACCCTTGTTCCCCTTATGGATTACAAAGCTATCTATCTCTGTATTGACCAGACTTAGTGACTCAGCCTCAACAGCCCTCTGTGATAAAGAATTCCACGGAGTCATTCCCCGTAGGAGAAATGCTGCTTTCTCCCTGTTTGTAGAACTCTGGTGAACATGATGAAGGAGCAGCGCTCCGAAAACTTGTGATTTCAAATAAACCTGTTGGGCTATAGCCTGGTGTTGTGTGACTTCTGACTTGGTATTCCAATGAATACAGGCCCAACCTACTCGACCACTCCTCATAAAACACAAGTCCTTCCATCCCAATATCAGCCCATTGACCCTTCTCTGGACTGTTTCCAATGCCAGTACAGTAGAACCCCTGTATCTGTGGATTCGGTGTCTGCAGTTTCAATTATCTGCGGTTTATCACGGCCTGAAAATATTACGTGGAAAATTGCAGAAATAATTCCGGGGTCTGTCGGGGAGGTAAATTTCCCATTTCAATGATAGGGTTTGCTACTATCTGCATTTTTGGGGATCAACGGTTGGTCTTGGAACATTATTACCCATGGAGATGGGGGGGAACACCTGTGTATCTTTTCTTAGATAAGGTGCCCAAAACAGTTGACAATTTTCCAGCTGTGGTCTTGTGTAGTGTTTAGTAAAACCTCTCTAGTTCTGTATTCCATTTGCTTTGAAATAAATGCCAGCATTTAATTTGCCTTCCCTATAACCCGCTTAACTTGGATGCTAGCTGTGTTCTAAAACCCCTTTGGCAAAGTAGAAAATAGTTTTTTTTTAAAACGTTTATCCAAATTTGAATTTGTGCAAATAGTTGACCCTAAACTTGTCCCGCCTTTTACTGTTCTCCAGATTTCTGTTGAAGGTCTAATTGGTTCCCTGTCACCCAAAGTCAAAGGCGTGACCTCCATCTGATTCCAGCTCACTGTCCTGCAATTGGCTAGTTCAGCTGCCAATTATTGTCTGCCACCTCCCTTAGTAACACACTTCCTGAGTGCAGCAACCTTCCACCTAGTGATTGAACCACTCAACACCTGTGCATGAACATTTCCCTAAACCCTTTCACAAAGTTTCGTTTCCTCAAGTCTGTCGGAGAAAACTCTAGGAACAAATCTTTGAACAAATTCTTCACCTGCATTGATGCATTTCCTGGTAGCTTTATGTTGTGGATTTTAAATCAGCTGCGCTTAACTGAACAGCATTCAAACTCAATGAAGGTTTTTTAAATCTTGCAGGCCAAATAGTCTCAGTTCCTCAGTTGTGAGCTACCAACAAGCCATGCAACCTTTGGTACCAATCCTCGATCCCCTTCACCGTCAGGACTGACCACCTGAAGGTGCTGGGTATTTGGTTCGGAGGGGCTGGGGCGTGCACCAAGTCTTGGGAGGAGCGTATCAGCAAAGTGAGGCAGAAACTGGGCAGATGGAAGCTACGGTCGCTCTCCATTGCGGGAAAAAACCTGGTCATCAGGTGTGAGGCACTGACATTGCTGTTATACGTGGCACAAGTCTGGCCTATTCCCAGAACCTGTGCCGCTGCAGTCACCCAGGCCATCTTCCAGTT
>NC_057727.1:16672618-16677847 GCF_004010195.1 Chiloscyllium plagiosum | reverse complement strand
GTGACGTGGGACTCCGTGCTCTACGGCCTGTTCCCCGGGACGCACACCGAGACGAACATCAACTGTGCCTGGAGGATCATCAACTCGGTGAAGGACGCTCTCTGGGTGGTCCTAAACCTGTTGATCTTCCAGCTGAAGGAGTTGACCCCGACTGAGTGTTGCAGACTGGCACATTCCAAGGTCCAGGACTACGTGTTGAGGGATGCGCTGAAGCTTGGGGCAGCTGCCGCCAAGGCGCGGTGGGGAAAGACCACTGTGTAAAGTCTGCCTGCCTAACGAAGAACAGGGGGCCCATGCAGTCATTTGGGCTCTGCTGACGCGTCAGGTAATTATATTGGGCATATGATCAAAAAATGTACAGACCTGTATAAAAATGATAAGTTTTGATCTCTGTATGTAAATGTTTACATACGTATGGCATGACCAATTGTACAGACCATCAAATTATTTATGAATAAAGTATATTTTTGGAAAAAAAACCTTTGGTACAGTATTGTTCGACAGAGGGGGGAGAAAGAAAATCAGATTTTAATGAAATCTGACTTCAGGGAGGTTCAAATAGCGTAATCTGTTGTTATGGTGACACTGTAATCAGAATGTTTCCCATACAGTTGCACAGTAATAAACTAGCTGCTGACTTTTTTACTCCCTTGCTCCCCAGAATGTGTAGCATGTTCATTTTCTCCCTTTTCAGATCCAGAGTGTGTTGCCTCTTGCTTGAGATTTTTTCCATGAATGATATGCCTTTTAATAGTTTAACAAAGGGGCCATTCATGTGAGCCGAATCCAGAAGGTAGCAAACAATTTGACTGCATTGGACCTTACAACCAAGCTTGATTTCTGACCTTCCATCAACTTTTACTTTGCTTAATCCATCATTAGACTCTTGAGTACAAATCATTGAATAATCATGAGAACTGAAAATTACCGTTTGAGTTCCTTTGCATCCATCAGGCTGAGGCCAATTGTATTTTTTTTAGGATGTAGGATGTGGACGTCATTGCCTGTCCCTAGTTGCTCTTGAGAAGGTTTTGGTTGGTGGGGTGGGGGTGGGTGAGCTGCCTTCTTGAACTATTGCAGTCCACCTGCTGTGGGGTGACCCACAATGCCGTTAGGGAGGGAATTCCAAGATTATGACCCAGCAACTATGAAGGAACGGCAGTATATTTCCAAGTCAGGATGGTGAGTGGCTTGGAAGGGAACTTGCAGGTGGGGGTGTTCCTATGTATCTTCTGCCTTTGTCCTTCTAGTTGGAAGTGGTCGTGGGTTTGGAAGGTGCTGTCTGAGGATCTCTGCTGAATTACTGCCTTGCCTGAGAGAAACTGTATAGAATGGGGATTGTTGAGACCATAGCCCACCCTGGACAGTGCACCTGCTAACTGGGGCTGGCAAGGCTAGCTTAATTTTTGAGCCATTTATCACAAAGATCTTTTATGCAGTTGGATGGTCGAGGGGTCAGGTTTGTGAAGCAATTTGCAAGCATCTCTGGTGACTCCTGTCTGCTGGGTGCACCGACTGTGTGCAAACTGACTAAAGGGGCTAGCATGGAGTAGACAACGTTGGGTCATTACACTTCTTCAGGAGCAGAGTGGCCTGTGTGCATCTCAGTTTGTTTCAAAGATGTTCCACACCATTCATACCCTTGACTCTCTGTTCCCTTATAGTTCTATTTTTAGTTGTTTATTTTTAAACTGACTTCCATTATTTTTGATAAATTGGCCATTTTATGTCCAATTAATTCTGTACAATATGAGAAAATTTCTACCAATGGTCCCGAGAGTCTTTGTCCTCCTGCAGAGATTGCCACTGTGTGCTGGTAATCTTGCCAAGCTGTACATTGAGTTGCTCTGGTGCAGTGGTCAGATCACTCCATACTAACATTCTGGGGACATTGCTTCAAATCCCACGGGGCAGATGGTGAGATTTGAATTTGATTAAAAAGCTTTCGATTGTCATGAACACCCGTCTGCCTTCCTTTTTGTTTTACCAAGGAAGGGAAGTTGCCATCCTTACCTGGTCCGTGACCTACGTGGGACTCCAGACTCTCTGGCAAATGGTCGACTTTTAACTGCTAAGCATTGAAGGAAATTGTTAGCCAGCCATGAAGAAAGTTGAAAAAAATTGTGCTGTATCCTGTTAGTGATCAGTGCTGGTACAGGGTTTATTCATTGTAAAGTCTGTGCACTCTTTCTAGTTTAGCAATGTTGCTGCTTTTGAACTAAGATCAAATCTGTTGAGAACAATTTCCTGTCTCTCTCCCCCCCCCCACCCCCACCCCCCACTCCTCCTTTCTCAAGGCATTTTGTTCTGCTTCCTTCCCGAGTGTTCTTTTCTAAACTGGTCGACACAGGATTGTAGGTAATAACTAAGATGCCGATGAAGATTTTCTGGCATTTAAGCCTGCACAAGATTGAGGGGATTAGGACAGCTGTGATCCGAAAGGGAACTCTGCAACGTTTTGATACATCCGAGCTGAGAGTTGGCCACTTGGACATCTGAGCTGAAGGTCAAACCCACAGTCCAACGGGAATTGGCCTTTCGGACCAGAGGACTAAATCAGCTTCCAAGAATTTATCCTCCGAAATTAACACGAGAGAGATTGAATGTGTTGCTCTCCATCTGGTCGCTCGTGCTCACTCTCCATCGCTGCACTGTCGATAGAACTCTTGGCAGTTAATGCTGAAATAATAACATGTTTATTACAGCAGTAAACTGATCTACCCTGTCATCTTTTTATAGTGGAGCTGGCTGCCTTCTCTGATGTTTCCCAAGGGCTGTGGTGTCCAGACCTGAGATGAGGAATGATTTTCCCTATTGCTTTCTGTTCCTAACACCTGGGGCCACATTAACAGCCAGTAATGTAATATCCATCGTGACCTGGAAGTGCTGGTGGGGGTCTAGGAGAACCATTTTTATCTCTTGCCAGCTCAAGTAGGAAAATGATTGGCCTTGCTGCTCCTTTGGGATTTGTAGATGGTTCAGAAATTACTGGCCAGTTACTTCAGCCGGGAGTTAATATATTAACTTTCAATTGATTGCAACACTGAGTAGGAACATTTTTTCTTGTCATCACATTCTTTGAATTTTTTTTAAGTTTTCTTTTTCATTCTCCTCTAAGATAATTTTAAGTGAAAATTAACAGACTGTGCCTGCCACAGGGAACAAGGAGTTTTCTCAGGAAAGAATGTTTTGGGGTTAGTGCTTATTCTTTACAATGGGCGCTTGTGAGGGGTCAAAATCTGAATGGTGAACTGTGAACCCAAGGCTTTAGACCCTTTTCTTTTTGATGTATAGAATTTGATAGCAATGCTTTGTTACTGTTACAGAGTCTTAGATGTACAGCACAGAGACAGACCCTTCAGTCCAACTCGTCCATGCTGACCTGATATCCTAACCTAATCTAGTCCCATTTGCCAGCACTTGGCCCATATACGCCTAAACCCTTCCTATTCATATACCCATCCAGATGCCTTTTTGAGTCATAGAGCCATAGAGTCAGAGATGTACAGCATGGAACCAGACCCTTCGGTACAATGCGTCCATGCTGACCAACTATCCTAACCTAATCTACTCCCATTTGGCCCATATCCATCTAAACCCTTCCTATTTGTAAACCCATCCAGTTGCCTTTTAAATGTTGCAATTGTACCAGCCTCCATCCATTCCTCTGGCAGGTCATCCCAATTGTACCAGCCTTCTCCACTTCCTCTGGCAGCTCATTCCAAACACGCACCCACCCTCTGCGTGAAAAACTTGCCCCTTAAATTCCTATTATATCATTCCCCTCTCACCCTAAACCTATGCCCTCTAGTTCTGGACTCTCCCACCCCAGGGAAAAGACCTTGTCTATTTACCCTATCCATGCCCCTCATGATTTTATTAATCTCTGTAAAGTCATCTCTCAGCCTCCGACACTCCAGGGAAAACCGCCCCAGTCTATTCAATAGCTCAAATCCTCCAACCTTTGAACTTATTTAGAACGGCTCTGAAAATTTATACCTGGTGTAGCTCAGATTTTTGTTGGATTTTTGATATGTTTGTATCAGAACCTGTGCTTACTCCCACCATGGCTAGCCGTTCCAGGATCTCGGTCAATGTATGTTCAATGAGCCATTAAAGATCCCACAACACTAACAGAAGAGTAGAGCGCTCCTTGGCCTCTTTGGAGACTGACTGATTGATTGCCAACTTCCAATCTTCACCAGCAAAGATACTAACTGGTAGTTCATCTGATGACTGGAGAATGTTGTGGTGCAAAACTGTGCACTATATCAATGAGACCACACCTGGAGGATTGTGCACAGTTTTTGACTCCTTATCTGAAAATGTCCTGGCTATACAGGGAGTGCAACAAAGGTTTACCAATTGATTCATGAGATTGACATAGGAAGAGAGACTGGATTGGTTAGATCCGGACTCACTGGAGGTTAGAAGAATGAGGGGGGGCTCTTGTTAAAAACCAACACAATTTTAACAGAACTAGACAGAGTAAATATAGGAAGGATGTTCTCACTGACCAGTCTAACAGTACAGTGTAAGCCATTTAGGACTGAGATAAGGAGACACATTTTCGCCCAGGGAGTGGTAAGCCTATGGAATTCTCTGCCACAGAAAGGGGCAGAGAGTGTTTTTAAGAAAGAATTAGATATAGTTTTTAGGGCTAAGGGGGGGGGGGGGTCAAAGGATATTGGTGAGGAAGTGGGAACAAGGACTGAGTTGGATGATCAGCCATAATCACGTTGAATGATGGAGCAGGCTCGAAGGGCTAAATGGCCTACTCCTGCTGCTGTCTCCAAGGTTCGGATGTAACTGCAGTTCCTTGGATGTGTCGGGCTTTGGGAAGGTGGCCACACAGCTCTCTAAACATCAGGTACACTCCGGGTTCGGTGCAGGCAGAAACCAGCTGGGAAGGAACAGGGGCAGCTTCGAAACCAGCACACCCCCGGGAACTGCACTCAGCTCTTGCACTCTCTCACGCTAATCCGCGCACTCTTGTGCTCGCTCTCTCGCTCACTCTCTCTCACTCACTCTCACCCTCTCACTTTCTCTCTGACTCTCGCTCTCCTTCTCTCTCCCCCGTTGCTTGCTCTGTCTCGCTATCGCGCTCTCCCTCCCCCCGTCTCTCACTCTCATTCTCTCGCTCTCAGTTTCTCCCTCTATCACTCTCCCTCTCTCGCTCCCTCCCTTCCTCCCTCTCTTGCTCCCTCCCTCTCACTCTCGCTCCCTCCC
>NC_057727.1:16642274-16668975 GCF_004010195.1 Chiloscyllium plagiosum | reverse complement strand
CTCCCGCCCCCCCACTCTCTCCCCCGCCCTCCCACTCTCTCTCCCGCCCTCTCTCCCCTCTCTCCCTCCCTCTCTCACTCTATCTCTGTGGCGTGCTCCCTTTCTCTCTGCCTCAGTCTCTTTCTCTCTCCTCCCGCGTCTCTCGCTCCCGCTCTGTCTCGCTCTCGTGCTCTCACACTCCCTCAGTCACGTTTTCTCTCTTCCTTTCTCTCTTTTTCTCTTCTTTCTTTCTTTCTTTCTTTTCTTTCTTTCTCTCTTTCTCTCTTTCTCTCTTTCGTTGTCTCTCTCTCTCCATCCTTTTCTCCCTACCCAGTCCCACATCTTCCCTCTTTCTCTCTTTGCCCCCTTCTCCCAAGTGCAGTGGGAAGAGTTACGGCCGCAGGAAAGGAAAATGAATTTTTTCTCTCTTTCTCTCTTTCGTTGTCTCTCTCTCTCCATCCTTTTCTCCCTACCCAGTCCCACATCTTCCCTCTTTCTCTCTTTGCCCCCTTCTCCCAAGTGCAGTGGGAAGAGTTACGGCCGCAGGAAAGGAAAATGAATTTCGAGGCAGAGAAGAAAACAGCAGTGTCACGGATTCTGCCAAAATAACAGCAAAGTAATAAAGGTACCTGGAGGAGGAGAAATTACAAAGTGTGTTTTGCCAAACAAACACAATTCAGTCATACACAAATGCACATTTTACTTAGTAAAATTGATGAAGAGCCACCAGTTGGTGCTGAGCGATATCATCTTGCGTTGAGAGCAATGTGGCTTAGGCGTAGGATGTGAATGAGAGCTAAATATTCCTGTTGCAAAGTATTTGGGAAGAAGTGGAGAGGTGAAGGAGTACCAGCATCTGCAAAATATTCCATGACGAAGCTACAATAAGGAAAGAAAGCGGAAATTTATTTGGCTTAAGAACGGAACAGCTGCTCTATTGGGAGCTTATTAAAGGCTCCCAAACAGTGAAACTGAGATGGAGGAGGAACAACGTCGTTCTAATGAGACAAATATGCAGAAATAATAAGGTGCCTTCACATAGACTGGGCTAATTCATTAAATAATTAATGTCAATAGCAAAGGAGATGGTTTTTGCAGTCAGTAAATTGGCTTTCTGAATCCGAATGTTGCTTTGCTTCCTTGCTTTTTGGGAACTATGCTGTTCTAATGAAGTGAGCAGGTATTGGGACCGAAGGGGATGCCCCAGGAAACCATGGCCATCGCTCAAACAAGTTTTGAGGTAATATTCGGAAAGGGAGAACCGCCTGATAATGTTATGTCGATTGGGTGGATGACAAAAAAAGGGTCAGTGCCTAAACGACTCCAAGAAAACCGGGGGATTTTGAGAGTGGACAATGGGAACTTTTCTAACCAGGTGGTTAGAATGCAATGCAGACAGATTTCTGTTCACAAGTAAAGAGTGCAATTGTGATGTACGGAGATATTAAGAAAAGCATGTAGCATATCAAAGGCTAATAAGACAGAGGTATGGAGCTGATATAAAGCATTATAAAGATATTTGAAAGATTAAAATGCCTAAGGGAGGGCATTCAGACTTGAATGAAAAAGTAGGGTCTGTTCAGTACAACAATGGAACTCTTGGAATATAAAGGGATACCAGGGAGATTGAACTATACTTTTGATTGGTCTCTACACTAGACTGAGAAAACTGAAGGAGTCGGTGGCAATTCAACTATAGTTAAGATGTAATATGTTGATGAGAAGGTCAAAGTCACAAGGTCTTGATGTGGGTACTCCAGAATATTGGGGTTGAGTGGTGTCAGGAAGATGGAATTATTCTCACCTTGTGACTGCTCCAGGACATCAGAGGGGTCTGTAAGCCAATGGAATCTCTTGTTTTATAAGTTCAGGTTTCCGGAGGTTCGTTATTGAACATGTGTCATTACTCTGGGACTGAGCCGTTAATACCAGGGCAATTGCAGAATTGGTGTGTGCCAGGTTCGCTTGGAGGCAAGTCGGACATGTGTGGCTTTGGCCAGAAATGGAATACCACAAATAATACACAGTTGTACCATGAGCAATCCATGAAAATAATGGAGCAACCTTTATAATTGGCTTCAGAAGACCATTGATGTGGTTGTGGCAAGGGAAAAGCTTCAACAGTGTGATTTCTTATAATCATGGGATGGAGCTGTTGCCAGCTAAGCGAGGCTAACATGAATTGCCCAGAAAGCATGTGTCATGGTGATGTTTGAGCCCATGTCCCCAAAGCAATAGCCTGAGTTTCTGGATTACTCATCCATTAGCATTACCACAACAGCACTGACATGTTGTGATTGGTCAGTTTGGCTGACAAAGAAATCTTGTTTGTAGATTCATGGATGGACTGACTTCTTAGGTGAGACATTTAAGAAGCATGGAACTGAATCGAGAAAGAGTTACTCCCTTTGGAGGAAGGGGGAAAATGAAATGAGAGCTCTAATATTGCACAAGAGCAGTTTAGGCAGCCCAGCTTATTCTCCTGTTACTGTCTCCCGATTCAAACACATTCCAAGAATGATGAGCACTTCAGCTGGAGCACGTTATGGAATACCCTGTGCAAAGCATGTCAAGAGGACATGATTAAAGGAAGGAACAGAAATCCCCCTCCAATCATACATGTTCTTTTGGAGCTGAGCTTTGGGAGATGATGTTAATGGTTGGGCACTGCCCTGTAATCAGGCTTGCGCTGGTTACTTTTACAGATGGTGACTGAATTGGCCTGTTAAGCAAATTCTCTGCGCAACATGAATTTCAGTTTCAGCTGTCACTGTGATGGTGACAAGGGAGGAGGAGGACAAAGAGAGTTGGGGGATTGGGGATGAGCAGCTGTGAAAAGACATTATTATGAGAACGGGCATCTGGAGACTCATTGATACCAGTCAGTCGTACAGCAAGGAGAGGATAACTTCATTAGCTCCCCTGCAGCAGGAAGAGCTCAAGAATATGCATATTAAAGTACTAAGCACTTCAATTTGGCATAGTTCAGAGCTATGTTACTAATTTGAGTTGTACAGACACATGGATACACGGAACCACAAGAGTGAAACTATGTTTGACAACTTGCGTTTCCATCCAAACCCATGTTTAAACATTCTCGATTGCTGTTTTACCTGAGGCAGCACAGTGGGCCAGAGCTTATCACTGCTGTTTCACAGTGCCAGGGACCTGGATTGCTCCCTCCCCATGATGGTCTGTGTCAAGTTTGCATATTCTCTCCACGTCTGCACGGTTTTCACTGGGTGCTCCATTCTCCTCTCCCATTCCAAAGATGTCTAAAGGTTAGATGGACCGGCCATGCTAAATTACCCATCGTATCTGGGAATGTGCAGGCTAGGTGGGTTAGCCATGGGAAATGCAGGTTAATAGGGATACAGTAGGGGGTGGGTCGGTGCGGACTTGATGGGCTGAGTGGCCACTGCAGGGATTCTATAATTCTTAGGAATAAAAGTCTTGAATGTAGTTTATATATTTCATGTTTTAAAATGTCAAAAACTATTGCGAGACACTCATTTCTTGCTCATCCCTTTTGTTTTCAATCATGTCACCTCTTCTTTTAAAGAAAAAATGAGAAGTGATCAGAATTTCTTCACCAGCTAAGGTGCTTGTCCATTCAATCTGGCTTCAGCTCATTGCCTTAGGAATAAATCAGGCAAGTGGAGCTGAAGTGGCATGGTGGCTCAGTGGTTAGCATTGCTGCCTCACAGTGCCAGGGTCCCAGGTTTGATTCCAGCCTCGGGTGACTGTCTGTGTGGAGTTTATACATTCTCCCAGTATCTGCGTGGGTTTTCTCTGGGTGCTCCGGTTTCCTCCCACAGTCCAAAGATGTGCAGGTTAGATAAATTGGCTATGCTAAGTTATCCATAGTGTTAGGTGCGTTAGTCAGAGGGGGGTAGGTTACTCTTCGGAGGATCGGTGTGGACTTGTTGGGCCAAAGGGCCTGTTTCCATACTGTAGGGAATCTAATCTAATCTAATCATTATCAGATCATCCATGACCTCATTGAATGGTGGAGTGGCCTCAATGAACTGAATAGCCTGCTTTTGCTGCTCCAACACCCTACCACCTTATATTGGTACAGATGCCTCACTTTTATTGCCTGTATGTTGAGCCAGGCCAGCCTGTTTTATTAATCTGATCAGTGAGTTCCAATATCTATTAGCAAATACTTGGTCTTCATCATTAATCTGCTGTACAGGGATGGTTCAGTTAATTTTCAGTAATGCTGCAGACTGAGTGCAACCCCTGAGTCAAGACTTTATTTGTCTACAGCATATTTACTGCACTCTAATCCATACATAATTGTAACCTGTTCAATTTTAACCCTGCATTTGTTACTCCTTGTGCTTTCATAATAGCCTGTTTGTATTTGGATAAAAGGTTAAATATTACATTTGGGGCAGAGAGCCAGCAAAACATTCTTTGTGTGATTTATATTCTTCCAACCCTGTGTCCAGGTTTGTGATTAAAGCACGAATTGTATTTCTATTGCTGCTTTAATGCTGTATGATGCCCCAAACTGCTTCATGGCAGTTTAATTGAGCAAAGATTAATTAAGGCATCCAAAAGGGCATGTAACTGAAAGTTTGGTCAGAGATGTAGGATTTAAGGAGACTATCAAGGGAGGAAAGAGAAAATGAAAGCTGTGAGGTTTATGGAGAGAGTTCAAGAGTTGGGCAGTTGGAGGTATGGCCATTAATGGGTTCGGAGATTGAAATCACAGATACACTGAGACCAATAGGAGATCAGTGCGGAGCTGCCTGCCGAATATTTTATTGCAGTGACCCAATTTCAAGGCTTGACAATTGTCACAACCCCTCAGCAATGTTTCTTCTAAGCTGCTGGGAAATTCTGTAAATATCAATTGGTGTCAAGACGTACTCTCATAATGACCCACCAATTCTGATGCTGTTTCTCTCCAAGATAAATCTGCTTCAGACATCAGCCCTCAGGTAGTCTCCGGCCAAATCATGTGCATCCAGGTCATAGCCACACACTGTTGATATCCAACTGAACACGACAGTGTGTCACTGCAGCCCTTAAATCAACTATTTGACTATAGCTCCAACAATAAATAAAGTTAATGCCATTTATCCAAAACAACCTGCTGGATTGGCACCCTATCTACCACCTTTGCCATTCACTGTCTCTCCACTGATATAGAGTAGCAGCAGTGTACCAACTACAAGATGCAGTATGACAACTCGCCAAGGCTCCTCCAAGACAGTAACTTCCAGACACATTCCTTCATACCTCTAAGAAAAAGGCAACATGGGCTGAGGTGCTTTAAAAAGGTGGCTCACCATTGCCTCTTTATAGACCATTCAGAATGGGCAATCAATGTTGGTCTTGCCAGTAATGCCCTCATCTTGAGAGCACATGTAGAAATTACCCTGGCTTCCTGTGTGGTTGCATTTTAGCTTCCTTGATTAGTCACAGTGAGGCTGAAATCTTTCAAGAAGTCCAAAGACTCAATCACTCGTTCACCAGGACTTGAGCTGTGTCCTTCAACACTGCTTGAAGATGCAAAGATTGTTTAACTTAACCTTTTAAGAATACAATTTAACCTTGATGAAAGTTGTATAGAATTCACAAGAATTAGGGCGGCACGGTGGCACAGTGGTTAGCACTGCTGCCTCACAGCGCCAGAGACCCGGGTTCAATTCCCGACTCAGGCGGCTGACTGTGTGGAGTTTGCACATTCTCCCCGTGTTTGCGTGGGTTTCCTCCGGGTGCTCCGGTTTCCTCCCACAATCGAAAGATGTGCAGGTCAGGTGAATTGGCCATGCTAAATTGCCCGTAGTGTTAGGTAATGTAGGGGAATGGGTGAGTTACGCTTCGGCGGGTCGGCGTGGACTTGTTGGGTCGAAGGGCCTGTTTCCACACTGTAAGTAATCTAAATGAAGTTGCAACTGCAAGATTGAATGAAGATCCCTGACTTCAATCTTCAGCAGCTAAGCTCGTTAGCATTTGTAAACTTCACTGGTATGAACCATCTGAGGGAATCCAGGACTAAGGAATAGAGTTTCATAAGAAGGATCTCTTACGTCCGATAAATACTAGAGGGAATTCCTTTCTGAGGGTTTGAAGTGTTTGGAATTCTTTCCCCAGGTGAACAGTGGAGGCAGGGCCATACGTTGCACATGTTTTTGATCGACTGTGTTGTCAAGGGTTCTAGGAGCAGTCAGAAAGTGGAGGCAATACCTCACCAGATTAGTCCTGATCTTATTAAATAATGGGATAGATTTGATGGGCCAATTTACCTATTCACCTTCATATTTTCCTGTGATCTTATGTTTTTCTCACAGATTCAGACATTGAAACACAAAGATTTAAATATTCTCCGGTGTCTGACTGATGTAGCTCAGCATTGACAGTGGAACATATGATACTCCAAGTGTTTGATGGTTCATTGACAAATAGAAGGGAGGCATCAGAGTGAGGGACTTCTCAACAACTGCCCAAACACTCAATTGAAGTCTCTCTATGCAGAAGGAACAGGATACCAGATCAATGCAAGTCCCTCCCTGGCAGGTCTGGTAAATGTTTGATGTGCCCATTGGCTTCCACTGCTCTGCATCCATTGACATGGGAAGACTAGTGGCTGAGACTGGCTGAGTGTGTGTGTGTGAGAGAAAATGGGAGAATACACAGGATAACACAAGTCATGCTTGCTTTCCTCACTGTAATAAATTAGTGTTTCTCATGTCGCAATGAATAAACATTCTCTGGTACATTCTGTGCTGTTTCACCTCTTATCTCCTACCCTCATTTTTCCTGCAAATCTGAGAGTTAGTGATCTGTCAGCTCCCTCCTACACAGTTGCAAAGGTTAGTTGGCATCTCTTATGTAAAGCCTATGAAACAGAATCTACACTCTGTGCACAGCTCCTGTTTCCCATATGTTATATGGCCAGTTTAAAAACCTATTTGGCCCTCTTTTATCGAACTTGCCCTTGTGTGAACTGCACTAGGATATTGTGCTGTTTCTAATGGGTGCCTGAGTTCCATTGCTAGAGTTAGGTTCCAGGAATGTTAAAAATCATCTTCCAGTCTTCCATATGTTTCTCTCAAGACCAGCTTGTGGTTGAGCACATTGGCAGCATTGCTTCCCTTGTTTCCGTTGCCATGTATAATGGAAGGAGAAGTGAGCTGGCAGATGATGGTCTTTGTGGAGGATTAGGGTATATAGTAATATATAATAATCCCCTGTTTGGTGGCAGTAAACCAGAAATTAAGTGGCTGTGAGTCGAATCAAATACTCCACGTAAAGAATTTCCTGTCTCTGCTTGTGGGGATGATTTCTCCTGGAAGTTGGTTGGGCTCTGCTCCCTGTTTTAGTTCGGCCTGTACTGGGCTCAGATCCCTGATAAACACTGGGCCAGCCTTCCTTTGTCCTGGCCTCTGCTGAACCAAGCTCCCTGCAGTGCCCTGGCCTCTGGGCTCCTGACCTCTGCTGGGCCAGGTTTCTTGCTGTCCCCCAGCCCCTGCTGGGCTCTGTTCCCGGTCTTGACCGGGCCAGGCTCCCTGATGGATCTGGCTGCATTAGCCCAGGCTGTGAAAAGCAGTTGGTTTGTTGCTGTTATCAGAGCATTGTTTGAGTTAGATACTAATGAACCTGTTGCAACACCCAGCTCTGGGTAAGCAGACATTGTGGCAGCCCAAGCCTAAGGGTAAATGGATAGTCCATTGTCCCACCCTGCTGCTGTGTCCATGTCAGTGGGTTTGTCAGCACCTTTCCCTGTTTCTGCTCACTGGTGCGGAGCAAACAATCACCATCCTTAGCTGGAAGCTGTTTCTCTCTGCTTAATGAGTAGGAACTGGATCAGGCTTGGCCTTTATACCCCCACCCAGGTAAATGGGCAGTCAGTCTGCACTGTGGGCTTGCATTAATAATAATGTCGTGGTTGTAATGCTAGAGAGAAATGGCAGTGGCAAGAAGGTCCTGGTGTTCCACTCTGCTGCTTTCTCGTCTTCATTGCTATTCTCTGATTCCAATACGAGGCTTTTTAAGCCCCCCCCCTTTGTTTTCTTTCCAGCAGTCTGTTGATTAGTACTCTGTGCCCCCCCCACCCCCCCCACCACTGTGAATAATTTAGTGGATGGTGTGAAGTGGATTTTAACATCTCGCCAGCCCTGCAGCAGCTGCTGTGAGAGTGAGCTCTGACTAAGTGAGTGAAGGGGCCATGGGGGGGACTGAGCTTCAATCGGTCTGGAATGCCAGCTCCCACGCTGCCCACATACCTCTGGCTGCCAAACATAAGCTCGGTCGAACTGCGTTTGGAAGGCAAGGCAGCCTCTGAAGTTGGAATGGAGTATCCGCACAGACCTCCATGGATCATCAGTGAAACCCAGTTTGTATATCACTGCTGCTTCAGTCTCCTACAGGAATTAATAGGAATTGTTCTCTGTGTACGGGTTATGGGTGATGGTTGGGAAGGGAGTTCCAGTGCTGTCTTGGTTTTTATCTTGCTTTCTTTTCATCAATTTTCTCCCATCCACCCACCTTTTGAAGTTGTTGACTGAACATGCTGTCCTATCTTGTCAGTGTGCATTATTCATGTGTTGGACCTTTTGTTTTGAAGCCAAATCATCCGCTGACCTTTCTGCCATGTCCAAACGGACCCCACCACCAGAGATATATTTCCCTCCCCACCCCTTTCCGCCTTCCGCAAAGACCGTTCCCTCCGTGACTACCTGGTCAGGTCCACGCCCCCCTACAACCCACCCTCCAGTCTTGGCACCTTCCCCTGCCACTGCAGGAACTGCAAAACCTGTGCCCTCACCTCCATCCAAGGCCCTAAAGGAGCCTTCCACATCCATCAAAGTTTTACCTGCACATCCACTAATATCATTTATTGTATCCGTTGCTCCTGATGCGGTCTCCTCTACATTGGTGAGACTGGATGCCTCCTAGCAGAGCGCTTTAGGGAACATCTCCGGGACACCCGCACCAATCAACCACACCACCCTGTGGCCCAACATTTCAACTCCTCCTCCCACTCTGCCGAGGAAATGGAGGTTCTGGGCCTCCTTCACCGCCGCTCCCTCACCACCAGACGCCAGGAGGACGAACGCCTCATCTTCCGCCTCGGAACACTTCAACCCCAATGTGGACTTCAACAGTTTCCTTTTGCCCGAAACGTCGATTTTACTGTTCCTCGGATGCTGCCTGAACTGCTGTGCTCTTCCAGCACCACTAATCCAGAACTTTGTTTTTAAGTGTCGACAAACCAGTCGACTACAGTGATCTCACAGCTGATCCAATCCTCTCCTTGCGTACCCAATTATAATGATGTATTTCATGTGGTGGGAATCTATTTTCCTCTAATTGCAAAATCTTCAGCTCAAAAATCCTTCACAAAACACAGTCCTGATTATGACTGGCATTGAATAGAACTGGAATCAAATTGTTCTGGTTAGAATTTTGTGATATATTGCATTTTATCAGTTCCTGTTAAAAAGTGATCACTCGTAGAGTCAGAGTCAGAGTTGTGCAACACAGAAACAGACCCTTCGGTCCAACTTGTCCGTGCTGACCTGTTACCCTAATCTAATCTAGTCCCATTTGCCAGCACTTGGCCCATATCTCTCTAAACCTTTCCTATTCGTAAACGCATCCTGATGCCTTTTAAATGCTGTAATTGTACAAGCCACCACCACTTCCTCTGGCAGCGCATTCCATACACATACCACCCTCTGCATGAAAAGGTTGCCCCATAGGTCCCTTTTATATCTTTCCCCTCTCACCCTAAACCTATGTGCTCTAGTTCTGGACTCCGCTACCCCAGGGAAAAGACGTTGTCTCTTTACCCGATCCATGCCCCTCATGATTTTATAAACCTCTATGAGGTCACCCCTCAGCCTCCAAAGCTCCAGGGAAAACAGCCCCAGCCTGTTCAGCTTCTCCCTATAGCTCAAACCCTCCAACCCTGGCAACATCCTTGTAAATCTTTTCTGAACCCTTTCAAGTTTTGCAACATCCTTCTGATAGGAAGGCGACCAGAATTGCACGCAATACTCCAAATGCGGCCTAACCAATGTCCTGTACAGTTGCAACATAACCTCCTAACTCTTATACTCAGTGCTCTGACCAATAAAGGAAAGCATACCAAACACCACCTCCACTATCCTACCAACCTGCGACTCCACTTTCAATGAGCTATGAACCTGCACACCAAGGTCTCTTTGTTCAGCACCACACCCTAAGACCTTATCATTAAGTGTATAAGTCCTGCTCAGATTTGCTTTTCCAAAATGCAGCACCTTGCATTTATGTATATTAAACTCCATATGCTACTCCTCAGCCCATTGGCTCATCTAATCAAGATCCTTAAATAATCTGAGATAATCTTCTTCACTGTCTACTACACCTCCAATTTTGGTGTCATCTGTAAACTTACTATCTCTCTTATGCTCACATCCAAATCATTTATATAATTGACAAAAAGTGGTGGACCCAGCACCAATCCTTGTGGCAATCCACTGGTCACAGGCCTCCAGTCTGAAAAGCAACCCTCCACCGCCACCCTCTGTCTTGTATCTTTGAGCCAGTTCTGTATCCAAATGGCTAGTTCTCCCTGTATTCCATGAGATCTAACCTTGCTAACTAGTCCCCTTGGGGAACCTTGTTGAACATCTTACTTGAAGTCCATTTACCCTGTAGATCGCACCCACTGCTCTGCCCTCATCAATCCTCTTTGTTACTTCTCCAAAAAACTGAATCAAGTTTGTGAAACATGATTTCCCACGCACAAAGCCATACTGACTATCCCTAATCAGTCCTTGACTCAAAGGTAGATAGTTCTTAGGTCTTTGATTCCAGCATCTGGTTTGTTTGAAATCCTCACTCAAACTTTTAAACTTGATTTTACCACATACATGTAGCCACAGCGGGTGCAGAAAAAGATTTACAAGGATGTTGCCAGGGTTGGAGGATTTGTTCTATCGGGAGAAGCTGAAGAGGCTGGGCTGTTTTGTCTGGAGGCTGAGGGGTGACCTTATTGAGGTTTATAAAATCATAAGGGCATGGCTAGAATAAATAGACAAGATCTTTTCCCTCGGGTAAGGGAGTCCAAAACTAGACGGCATAGATTTAATGTGAGAGAGAAAAGCTTTAAAAAGGACCTGAGAGGCAATGTTTTCACGCAGAGGGTGGTACATGTATGGAATGAGCTGCCAGAGGAAGTGGTGGAGACTGGTACAATTACAACATTTAAAAGGCATCTGGATGGGTACATGAATATGAATAGAGGGATACGGGCCAAATGCTGGCAAATGGGGCGAAGTCAGATTGGGATGTCTGATTGGTGCAGACGAGTTGGAGTGAAGGGTCTGTTTCCGCGCTGTATAACTCTATGACTCTATAATCTCATGATTTAACTGTTTCAGCCCTACAACTTGCTGGTAGGGCCAGTCAATAGGGTGAAATGCCTTGTTTCTGTGTGTTATATGTACTGGAGGAAGGCAGTGGGTTGTGGTAATGTCACTGGATTAGCAATCCAGAGGCTGTTGTTTTGTGGACAAGCGTTCGAATGTCACCATGGCAACTGGTGGAGTTTACATTCAATTAATAAATCTGGAATATCAATCTAGCATTTGTATTGGTGACCATGACAACCACCATTGATTTGTAGCTTAAGGAAAAAAATTCCCATCTGGTTCACTCATGCCTTCAGTAAAAGAATTTGCCATCCTTGGCCAGTCTAGCCTTCAGGTGATTCCAAATCTCTGAAACATCCGAGCAAGCAGGAAGAGATTCTTAATTATCGAAGGGATGAACCGTTTTTGGTGATATACAGGAATGTAGGATAGAAGCAGATCAGCCCTGATTTTATTAGAGTAGTGGAGCAGTCTAGAAAGGCAGAGTGGAATATTCTTGTTTCTTGTTGTATGTTTGTGAGCCACTCAGTTCAGAGGAATCAGGAATTGGGCAACAAACGCTGGCCTTAAGGTGAGTTCCACATCCTGTGAAAGAACATTTAAAATACAACAAAATTTGTGTAATTCTCCACTATATCCGAGATTAGTTGACCTTGCCTGAAGTGCTGTGCCCAGAATTGAATGCTGTTCTGAAGAAAAGGGTTCAGGAAAGATTTACAAAGGTGTTGCCAGGTTTGGAGGATTTGAGCTATAGCGAGAGGCTGAACAGGCTGGGGCTGTTTTCCCTGGAGCGTCGAAGGCTGAAATTATGAGGGGCATGGATAGGATAAATAGACAAAGTCCTTTCGAGGGATATGGGCTGGGTGCTGGCAGGTGGGACTAAATTGGTTTGGAATATCTGATCAGCATGGATGGGTTGGACCGATGGGTCTGTTTCCTTGCTGTACATCTATGACTCTAAGTAAAGTTCTTCCTCACTCATTTGCTATTACAGCACGTTTGCATTAAAGATTGGTGTTCCATTTGGCTTTTTGATTAGTTCTTGTGTCCATGCTCCAGCTTTTAGTGATCAAGTATTTTAAACACCCGAGCAGCATTCTCTTTCAACATTTCCTGGTATCTCCTAATTTAAAAAAACATTCCTGTTTGACTTTCTTGAATCTGAAAATGATAACCTTACAGTTCCCCACCTTGGACTCAATCTGCCTTCGTTATCTCACTTGCTTCATCTGTATAGATCTCTCTGTAACTTCCTGCTCTCCTCAAACATTCTCTGCTGTGCTGCTTCCCAATTTGAGTGCAATCTGCAAACGTGGCTAATGCCAGTCTGAAACCCACACGCAGATTCCATGGTCATCACTTATTTTACACTCTGCTCATCCAACTGTGTTCCCTTTATCTCTCTGTCTCCCAGTCCATCTGCTGCAAATTTGCAATGGGTCTGTGTTGTGCATTTTTAATTTGTTGAATAAATAGCATCAAAGTGCTGATTTGTTTGTTTTGTGGCCGTGTTGTTGGAGGGTTAGAACGCTGTCCCTGGGTGGATGCGAATGGGAGGGACCACAAGAGGTGGTCAGGGTGGGAGAGGAGACATGAGCTAGCTGTGAATGTTTTGATGTGTGGGCACTGGGAAGCATCCTGACCTGTACGGAGGGGCATGGGAATATTGCTGACTGAAATGGAGCAGGCACTGATTTGTTATCAGGGAGGAAGGGGGGGCAGGACTGCTGAGCTGTAATAGGCAGTGGGAGGAGCAGTGACCTAGAATGGGAAATCTCATAGCATAGAATCCCTACAGTGTCGAAATGAGCCCTTCGGCCCAACAAGTCTCTGAAGAGCAACCTATCCAAACCCATTCCCCTCCCCTATTATCCTATATTTATTACCCTTTTATCTGATTATCCTATACTTACTAAGACACCTAACCTACATGTCCCTGAACACTATGTTTAGGGATTAGCATTAACCATTTAACGTGGCCAGTTCACCTAACCTGCACAGCTTTTGGATTGTGAGAGGAAACCGAAGCACCTGCAGACACTGGGAGAATGTGCATACTCCACACAGACAGTCGCCTGAGGCTGGAATCGAACCCGGGTCTCTGGCGCGGTGAGGCAGCAGTGCTAACCACTGAGTCACTGTGCTGCTCTGGTGAATGTTGAAAGTGCTGACTGAAAGAGGCTGGAGCTTGTTTAGGGTCAGTGTCTCTCATTGCCAGTGGTTGGGCTCGCCTGATGCTGGCTCCTACATTGAATCAGTCCTTCACCCTGACCACTTCCTCCATGCAGTCTGCTCCCAGCTGAAAGTCCTCCTATCACCTTCAGCGGGTACTGACTCTGGGTCATGTGGCAGAACCCCCTGCTGACCAGGAGAAACTTCCAGTGGATGGGATAGTACTTGGTTCAGAGAGATGTCTCATGCTGAGTGAGGGATAGTGAGATGGACAGAAAGACATTGCAGCAGCACAGAGACCATTCTGAATCATGAGAATGCCTGTACCTACGCTAGGCCTGACTCTATCCTCTACACAAACTCAACAGTCAGCTATCCCAAAGAGGGAACAATGAAGACAGCTCAATGAGCTGGACTGAAGTATTCTCTGCACGGCTTGTAAGTAATCATCATGACAAAACTCAAATGCTGCAGCTGCTGAACGTCCGAAATAAAAACCAGAAAATAATAGATCAGCTTGGAAAGGGCCTTTTCATTCAAATGATTTAACACTGAGAATACTGGAAAGATCAATAGGTCTGGTAGCATCTGTGAAGAGGAAGTAGAGTTAATGTTTGATATGACTGTTTGGAAAGGTTAAGTCTGCTTCTCTTTCCATAGACCGCAGAGTATTTCCAGTATTTTCTATCCTTTTTTAAATTTAATCACATGATATGGGCACCTCTGGCTAGGCCAGTATTTATTGGCCAAAGAGCAGTTGAGAGTCGACCACATTGCTGTGGGCCTGGAGTCGCATGTAGGCCAGACCAGGCGAGGATGGCAGATTTCCTTCCCTAAAGGACATTAGTGAAGCAGATGGGTTTTTCTGACAATTGACAATGGCTTCATGGTCATCATTAGTGCCTTAATTCCAAATTCCACTATTTGCCATAGCGAGATTTGAACCCGGGTCCCCAGAACATTAGCTGAGTTAGACAAGCACCTTTGCTGAAATATGACATTCCCAAAAAGTTTGTATGATGTTCCTTAGTGAAATGAAGTGACTGCCATTTAGGTAAAGACTGTGTTTTTGATGTGGGCAGTAATTCCCACAAACAGTAATGAGGTGACTAACTGTTCTATGATCATATCAGTAGGTGGGGGGATGGCAGGGGGTGAGATTGTGGAGATCACCTTTCTCTTGAATTTAACATCTGCTTGTGTCAACAGGAAAGATTAACAGGGCCTCCCTTTAATCCATGATCCAACGGACACGGGTTTTAAACAAAAATCAAACTTCCCTTCTGCTTCTGCTGCTTTTGAGGTGATTTTTGCAGTGTTTGTTCTCTCTCCCCGACTCCTTGATGTCGGTACAGTTAATTAGTCATGAAGGAAGCTGTGCTGTGTCGCTGGAATGCTGGCTGTTGATTGGTCTCTGTTGAACCCCATCTGGCCCACCGCCCCTGTTGGTGCACCCAGCATGAAAGGACCCTGCCTGGAGGAGAGGGAGAAGGATTCATCGCCTCCTGCTGAAACCAATTGGTTGAATAATTCCGTCTGGAAATCATGCTAATGGACTCTGAGCACTTGTGTTTGAAGTGGCCCCGGTTAAAGGGACATTCCTGCCATTTCTGGGGAACCAGCTGAATCCCAGGAGCAGCTGCATCATGTCTGATTAGCTACAGATTAAACTTCCCCTGGGATGATGTTTTTGCAGGCGAAAGAATTCCAGTCATTTCAACGTTTCATTCTGTCTGTAAGTGTGACGACCTCATAAGGTCAGCTCCCATACTGACAACAGCCAGGTGAACTAATTTCTCTCTCTCTCTCTCTCTCTCTCTCTCTCTCTCTCTCTCTCTCTCTCTCTCTCTACTTTGTCGCAGTGCTCTTGTTTTGGATCTGCAGCTATTCAAAGGCTAGTTGCAGGTTTGTTTTCTTCTTAGTAATTCAAAGAATGTGAGCCAGCCAGCTTTTACTGACCATCCCTAATTGTTCCCTAAGAAAGTTGTTGCTCGCAGCTCAGTTGTGAATGGCTTGCTGGGCCACTTAGAGGAAGGTTAAGTGACCACGGCGCTATGGGTCTGGAGTCACATGTCAGCCAGACTGGGTAAGGAAAGCAAATTTGTTTTCTTAAAGAATGTTCGTGGACATTCAAGGCAATAGAATAATTTTTAATAGAGAGAGGTTTATCGATTTTATTGAATTGTAGTACTCTGAGCCTCCTTGGTGAGATTTCTTTTTAATTCATTAATCAGATAAGGGCATCTCTGGCAAGGCCAGCATTTATTGCCCATACTGGAATTGCCCAGAGGGCAGTTATGAGTCAACCACATTGCTGTGGCTCTGGAGTCACATGTAGGCCAGATCAGAAAGGATGGCAATTTCCTTCCCTAAAGTGCGTGAGTGAACCACAAGTGTTTTTCCAACAACTGGCAATAGATTCATGGTCATCATTAGACTTTTAATTCCAGATTTTTATTCCATAATCTGCTGTGATGGGGTTCGAACCCAGAACATTTGCCGAGGTCTCTGGGTTAAGAGTCGAGCGATAATGGGGTGTCACTTCTATGTTCAAGCATATTGCCATTCACATTGTAGGGACGAGTCATCAGGGAGAGAGCCATAGCTAGATTATTGCCCTCATTTCAGTCTAGGACCAGTAATTGGCCCATATCACTCTAAAGTAGGAAGGGTGTAGAAAGATCTGGGTCAAGTGCTGACAAGTGGGACAGGATCAATTTGGGATATCTGGTTTGCATGGATGAGTTGGACTGAAGGGTCTATTTCCATGCTGTGCAATTCTATGACTTAAGGCATCAGCCAATGATTGACCCTGTTGCTCTCTTTTAACCCCGTATTGTACCTGGAAGTATGGAACACCGTATAGGGTTGGAAAGTGAGGTGTCACCAACTCTCAAGATAGCCTGGATGTGCCAAGTAAACAGAGGAAAGATTGGACAGATGAGCGTGGCAACCAAGAAATGGAAACAGAAACAGGCCTTGCTGGAAAGGCTCAGCAGGTCTGGAAGCATATGTGGAAAGACGTCAGTTCAGTTACCTTCCTTGTTAACAGACGTAAGTACATTCATCTATAGATCATCCACAACCCTCTGGGCTGAAGAAATCTAATGTTTTCCAACATTTTGAATGATGGGTTCCTTTTCATTGCCATTCTAAATAATTGGCCCAACTTCTAGATTCCTTAAGCAGGAAAAACAACCCCAGTGTCTATTCTGTCAAGCCCCTGTAGACCTTCATACATTTTAATGCAGAGAGAATCCAGGTCTCTAAAGAGTATGACCCTCGCGCCATAGGTCAACCCTGTCATCCTAGGAACTAATTACTACAGTGCCTCCAGCGCAGATATGTCCTTGCCATTTTGTCATTTCTATTAATGGTTGAACAGAGTTCAACAAATCCTACCCCATTACTGTATGCCTCAGCATCACTGTGTTATTGTATCTAACATTGCAAATAAAAGTGATACAGCAATATGTAGTGAATAGTGAGGATACAAACCTGCAAGCATCAGTTGCCTGATAACAACTAACTGCAACAATCCCCTTGCTGAAACCAGGAAAATGCAAAGGAAAATAAGGATTCTGTTTTTGGGTTCAAGTGCCTCTAAGGCGCATTGCTGAGGAGGGCTGTTTTGATATTAGATTTACCCTTTGTGGCTGAGCCTTTACTGGTGGGACTCCAGTACTCAACAAGGGTGGGGGGTTGGTTAGCTCAATTGTCTGGTCAGCTGGTTTATGATTCAGAGTCATGCTAACAGTGTGAGTTCAATTCCAGCACAGGTTGAGGTCTCTAGGAAGGTCCTGCCTTCTCAACTTCACCCCTTGCCCTGAGGTACAGTGACCCTCAGGTTAAACCTCCACCAGTGGCATCTCTGAAACCACCATCTCGCTTCTGCCAATCCGGAATATCAACATCCGAATGAATCACTGAGCAAGCAACAACTCACTTCCATATAGCGCCTAACCTCCCTGCAAGGCACATCACAAACAGCATTGCCAGTTAGTAGTTTAGTGCAATTGACTGTTTTTGTTTTATTTCACGAGCTGCGCACATCATCACTATCTTGACCAACGTGAATGCAGTGTGGTACTGGCAGCCTGGTGGTGCATATTGAACAATCCACAAGGAAGAGTTAGAAATTTCAGGGGATGAGCATAAATGCCACCTCAGTGCTGTTGTGGTTAACAATGACCTGTTATGTAGTAATACACCAAGTCAGTATCAGCGACTGATTTTACAGCAGTGATGTGATCCACAGTTTGTGAAATGGTCTTTAAATTCTTTATTCTGCAAAGTTTCCACGTTGAATTGTGTGCAAAAGTTAAATTCCAGGCGAAAGCTGAGATGATAGAATTGCACAGAGGCATGATCAGAGCCTAGACAAAAAGTAAACAGTGTTGAGAAAAATTGTCCTATTGTTGCACAATGGACATGCCTGTTTGATGAGATAGACATGATCCAAGAAGGTGTAGGAATTCCAACTGAATACAGCTACTTCAGCACTCAGCATCTTCTTATCTGTCCAGTTAACAGCTACACAGCTAACTTGCATGACTCATGATTGATTTTGCAACATTTACAGCATTCAGACAATGATATATTGATCATCCATTGAGTTAAAGTATTTGTGTTCAGATAGAACCGTGGAATCCCTACAGTGCGGAAAAGAGGCTCATCAGCCCATCGAGTCTACACTAGCATAACCCTGGACACTATGGGACACGTTAGCGTGGCTAATCCACCTGACCTGCACATCTTTGGACTGTGGGAGGAAACCAGAGCACTCAGACATGGGGAGAATGTGCAGACTCCACACAGACAGTCGCCCGAGGCTGGAATTGAACCCGTGTCCCTGGCGCTGTGAGGCAGCAGTGCTAACCACTGAGCAACCATGCTGTCCAAGACAGCTTGATGAGCAGTTTGTTTGCTGTGTCATGATCATACCTTCTGTTTAATTTTGTGCTGTTGATTTCATCTACTCAACAAAAGTCAGTATCTGCCTGTTCTCAGAAGCCAGCATGAAAATGAATGTGACACTCTGTAGCCAATTTTTCCTTCTTTCCTTCAGAATGCTGCAGTACCAGTGAGCAAATCTAATGGAGCCTGTGCCTAAAAAGCATGTGCTTACTGCATTCAACCCCTTCATTCACATGGGATTTGTATTATATTAGATTCTATTAGAAATCCCAGTATAAATGGGGCAGAGGAGCAAGCGATCTTGATGTAAAGGTACACAAGTCATTTAAAGTTGCAACACTGGTTGCTAAGGGTGAAGAAGGAACCAGTCTGAGTTCATTCCCAGAATCGAAATAGTTTGATTTCTACATCTTGAATAAAAGTATATTGAAGCATTGGAGAAGATGCCAAGAAAGAGGTTTATCAAGGATCTAGCAGAACTGTGAGCTCATTGCTGTTGAGAAAGCTTGAACTGGCTGGAGCTCTTTTCTTTTAAGGATCAGAAGGGTGAGCTGGTGGAGGATTTTCATCATTTCGTGGGGTCTGGTAAGGTGGATATAAGGAAGATCTCTCTGTTTTGGAGAGTTCCAAACCAGAGGCTGTAAATGCAAAACAGTGACAAATAAATTCAATAGGGAGTTACGAGAGACTGCCTGATCCAGGAAGTGAGTAGAATACTGATGATGCCACCACAAGGAAAAGTGGATGTGAATTTGAGGAGAAGGCAGACATGAAGCTGAAAGGAATTCTGTGCTGTACGTTCCATGTTCAGCTCTCAACATCCACATCAAATGCTGGCAGTATCAGGTAGACTGGGCTGTGCCTACAACTCCCTATAGTTTCTGAACAGAGCCCAGTCTATCACACAAGCCAACCATCCATCCACTGACTCCATCTTGCACTTCTCACTGCCTCAGGAAGTTAGCCGACATCATCAAAGACCCCTCCAACTTCTGTTGGGCAGAAGTTACAAAAGCTTAAACGTGTGCCAACAGATTAAAGAACAGCTTCTTCCCCGTTGTTATTAAACTTCTGAATGGGCCTTTCAAATTTGAAATTTAATGTTGATCTCACTCTTCATGCACCTTCTCTGCAGAGTAACATTTATTCATCACTGTTCTATTACCCGGATGCACTTTATATGGAATGATCTGCCTGTACTGCAGGCAAAACTAAACTTTTCACTGTACCTAGGTGCACGTGACAATGATAAATCAAATCTCGACTACGCTCTTTGGGCAAGCCCCATAAAAGCCAATTGAGAACTGTTCGTCACACAACAAAAGTGCCCTTGCTGTATTTATCTCCTACTTCTTTTTGATTATTGATGCATATTTACAAATAACTTTCCACCCCAAGCCTGCCACCTGAGATATTTAAGTAGAAGCAAAATACTTGCAGATGCTGGAAATCTGCAACAAACACTGAGAATGCTGGAGAAACTCAGCAGGTCTTGCAGCATCTGTGGAGAGAGAAACATAAATGGTTCTGGTTTGACTCTTCTTCAGAGTTGCCTTGTGTTCACTCAATTCAGTGATTGCCCTTAAGGTGAGAGAAAAACTTCAGTATTTCTTTGAAGCTGCTGATATTGCTACTGTCTCCTAGTACTTCGATTGGTTTGATCTTGTTGGTAGAGCCTCCCAATTAAGTGAAAACATTGTGGGTTCATGCCTTATTAGCTTTGAGCAGCCATGGAAGCTGAAACTTGAGTGGAATATTGAGATATTGATTAACTGCATTGTGTTGGGCTCATGTCCCCACTTCTGAGGCAGGAGGCCAGAATGGGAGACCCACCTACTCCAGAGGTGTGCAGTAACATCTCGTAATGGGTTGATCAGAAAATATCCAACTGTTCAGTTTGAGGTTGAGACTCCCTGTGAATGAAGGACACACCTGCCCATTGGCAAGATCCCATGATGTTGCTGAGGGATGTGCCTGGGTGTCTTGGCCGACCACCCACACTCATCTGGTCATTAGGATTCATTTGTACATACATTGGCTGCTGGGCTTGAGCACTGTAAATCTAAACCTTATTGGTTTTAAGTGTTTTGGCCCAGTTTTAAAACTGTTAGTTTCAACTGAGTGGGAACATTTATGTCTCTTTGCCTGATGGCTTGTGGGTCACACATCACGACAAGGTTCAGTCATGTCATGGAGGCTGACCCATTACACCGCAGACTTTGATGATCAGTTGGACTGGACCTCGCCTGGCTTTTCGGGCGATTTGTACAAGCCTCCTCCGGCACTTCCAGAAGCTGCAGTGAGTTTTCCTAGTGCCCTGGAATAATGCCAACCAACACTAAAGCAGTTTGTCAGAGGGCATTGAGTGACTTATTTGGATAAAAGCAACATACGAAGTAGCAGGGTAAAAGCAGGAGATTGGCACGAGGTATTGATGTCATTTGAAGAGCTGGTGTAGGCACAACGAGTCAAATGGCCATCTCCTGTGCTGTAACAATTCTGTGATCATTTGTGCAGTTGCTGTGTGTGGGACCCTTTTTTCATTTGCCAATTAACCGCCCCATTTCACATATTGCTGTTTCCTTTAGAAGTAAATGTGTGAAGTGCTTAGGATTGTCCTAGAATTGTTTAAGATGCTCTGAGATATTCTAACTGGGTCTGAAAGGGTTATGGAAAACTATAAGCAGCACACCATGATGCAGCACCTCATATGGCCCAATGAGCCTGCATGGCCAGTCACCATCATCTAGCATTTCACTGGGCTTCAACTGAAGTGTCGTCTTAATGAGAAAGTCACTGCTTCATCTCTCACTTGAATTTAAAACATTTAAATTTCTTGTAGGAATGTTCCCTAACAGTTGGGCCACACAATGGATATATTAGTGTGTTACTGCGTGGTACAATACTGGTTGGTCCCATGTTGAGTTATTGGTTTGTGCTGACTCTCTCTGTTGAAGGTGTTGATGGGTATTCTTTTTATCGCGTGGTTTGACGTCCCACTGAGTTTGGGTGAAGACAGACTTGGTTGGAGAGAAAACAAAGTCAAGACCCATCTTCAGGCATAGACCTCAAAATGTAATCACCAGATCCCAAGTGAGGTTCCCCAGTTTATTACAGTTCCGGGGTAATGTCCCAATTTGTCAAGCTCTCGAAAGGAAGTACTGGCTTTTGTTCTTTATTCAGCTGTCCCCTCTGTTGGTTCAAATGTAATTATGTTTCAAAAAGAGCCAATTTCACCAGTTTTTCTTTAGTTAATCAAAGAGTGAGTTTATAAGTTATTAATTGTAAGAAGAACACAATGCACACAGATTAGGAATGAGAGGTGAGTGCAAAACAAAGTTTAAAAAGATATACAAATCAGGTTTGGGTCCCGAGTAGAGCAAACAATGGATTTTGTAACCATTTCATTGGATGATGCGCACATGACTGAAGTTGGTAGGTACAGAATTAATTTTGGATTAGATTCCCTACAGCGTGGAAACAGGCCCTTCGGCCCAACCAGTCCACACTGATCCTCCGAAGACTAACCCACCCAGTCCCATTTCCCTCTGACTGATGCACCTAACACTATGGGCAATTTAGCATGGCCAATTCACCTGACCTGCACATCTTTGGACTGTGGGAGGAAACCGGAGCACCCGGAGAAAACCCACGCAGGCACTGGGGAGAATGTGCAAACTCCACACAGACTGTCGCCCGAGGCTGGAATTGAACTGGAGACCCTGGTGCTGTAAGGCAGCAATGCTGAGCCACCGTGCCGCCCCTTGAGATGGTTGGCATTGCAAGCTAGCTGATCTGTTACTGATTCCTTTTAATTCTGATTTTGCTTGCTTTTTGTTTTCTGCAGAGAGAGAGAGATTTCCTTTCTATTTACCTGCAGTGGAGGGATGACCAGTGGTGTTTCACCTCTGACTCTCACTGCACACAGTGCCTTCCCACAGCAGTGTTCAAACTAGCTTTTAGTCTTCTGACCTTTGGTATTCTTGAAAGGGAAAGAAAGGGATCTGTCACTCAGTGTCTTCGAGACAGTTGTGTAGTCTAGTTTGATCTATTGTAGTGTAACTCTGCCTATGCTGTATTACTTATGTTCAGTGATGTGCAGCTATGATACATTATCACATGGCCGACATATGCATCATCACATCTCCTGAAGCCCTTACTCAACAGGAACAAAATGTAGTTCTTGCTTTGTGCTGTGCTGAGATGGCTGATCTCAATCTGGGCAGGTCATTACAAATTATTTTAGGTTTTCCTCAGCTGGGAAGGGAGAAAGGTAGCTTGAGATTTTTGCTCGTGGTGACTCTAACATTCCACTCAAGTGCAGATGCTAGGTCAGAACAGTTTGGTTTTCCCTGTGCTGCTCCATTTTTGTGGAACAATCTGTGATACTGCCTTTGCTTATACTTCTTGAGTAAGTGAAGGGCTGATGTTGACCTAGAATGAGTCAAGAACTTCTGTAAAAGGAATATGGAAACATTCAAATGTTATAGGGACTTGTTTGTACATAACAAATTCCAATGATTGCAGGTACGACTTCAGTGCAAAGGTCAAGTAATGGATAATACACAATAGGTAAACTGCTGGACAATATCAGTGGATTAGGCATTGGGTCAAAACAACACCAACAAGGAGTTTAACCTGGCAAAGCGAGATGTGCTCCTTCTTATCGGACACTTATTGTGAAACTTGAAAGGGTTCGGAAAAGATTTACAAGGATGTTGTCAGGTTTGGAGGATTTGAGCTATAGGGAGAAGTTGAACAGCTGGGGCTGTTTTCCCTGGAGCGTCGGAGGCTGAGGGGTGACCTTATAGAGGTTTATAAAATCATGAGTGGCATGGACAGGATAAATAGACGAGGTCTTTTCCCTGGGGTGGTGGAGTCCAGAACTAGAGGGAATAGGTTTAGGTGAGAGGGAAAAGATATGAATGAGACCTAAGGGGCAACTTTTTCACACAGAGGGTGGTACATGTATGGAATGAGCTGCCAGAGGAAGTGGTGGAGGCTGGTACAATTGCAACATTTAAAAGACATCTGGATGGGTATATGAATAGGAAGGATTTAGAGGGATGTGAGCCGGGTGCTGGCAGCTGGGACTAGATTAGGTGAGGATATCTGGTTGGTATGGATGAGTTGGACTGAAGGGTCCATTTCCGTGCTGTGCATCTCTGTGACTCTATGTATTGTGTTTTTGAGGAAGGTTAACAAAGCAGAGGTTGGTTATTGTGTTGTGGAACAGATGGACCCCATAAAGTTGCTGTATAGACAACTAAAATGGTTAAAGACGCATGGATGTATCATTAGCCAAGGCCAAGAACATAGAAGCTGGGAGGGTATTGCCGGTCTGGAAAAAAGACTGCTTAGCCCACAGCTGGACTACTGTGTACAATTCAGGTCACTACATTATAGAATAGGTTGGTTGCACTGGAGACGATGCAGAAGAAATTTACAACGATATTGACCGCACTTAAGAGTTTTGTTATGCGGAAATGTTGACCAGGCTTAGACCATTTGTTTTGGAACAGAGGAAATTGAGTGGTGAAGATTGAGTGAACGGGAAGGTCTCATCTTCGCTGGTTGACTGACGGATAACTAGGATGGGATGGGTGGTGGAGCAGAGGGTATAAAGTTAGGCAGATGTTGTTGAAGGTTTTGAGGGGAATCAATAGGTGAACTGTTCGGAGGGTGTTGGGAATTTAGAATTTGCTGCCTGATGACAGGTTGGAGGCAGAAACTCCTCAACATGTTAAGAAGAATTTGCATTTGCACTTGACTACATGTCAGCCAGTATGTAGATGATGGGCTAATTAGCGTCAACCCATGCTTTAAACTTCCATGAATATAATTAACTCTGCACATCCCTAGAGCCAATCACTGTTTTACAGGTTCAGGCTTCTGAAGTTGGTGAGTTAACAGCCTGAAGCTAGTCAAGGCCATCAGTGTGTTATGATGTGAATTAAACAAGTGCTGGTGTGGAAATAGCTCTCGGTACAACTTTGTTCAGCTGCGTGCCAGTATTAAATACTCTCGAGTCCAAAGATGGTGAGCAATCTGTGTGGATCTTGGAAGCGATTTGTGGCAAATTTGATTAAGACCTTTGGTAGTGAGACCGAACGAGATTAACAGATGGTGAATGGTCAGTAGAATAATAGTCAACTAGCTACACTGTCCTAGTGATAGGTTTATTTAATATAATTCATGGCTATGGTTTCTCTCAGCCCTCTGCGTAACAGTAATTTCGACCTATTTCCTGCTATACTTATTAGATGAATGACATTCTCATATTAAGCACTCCCCGCTCATGCCTTGGTCCTTGAGGTACAAATTCTGGGGCAGTTTGGAGAGGGTGGGGGTGTGGAGGGAACGGAATGAAGTGTGGTCATGTTAGACAAGTGCCTGGGGAAATGTACTGAACTTCATTCAAGTGTGGGGGAACTTGCTGGCCACAGCCAATTGCTGCACACGACCTCCTACTTTTACAAGCCTCTGCACTGAACTCTGATCCCCTTCTTCCAAATGAAATTCTGCAAAATCCATATGGTTTCATTCAAAAAATATAACAAGAATATTGAATAGGAATTCCTTACAGCAGAAATGGAGAGCTTACAGTAAACAATGCTGTTTAAAATGATCTGATTTGGGCTCTGGTTTCTGCTGTGTGTACACATGTGAGTGTACATGTGTGTGTACGGGTGGTTCCAGGGTGCTGAGGTGTTGCTGGTTCTTTGTTCATGTGGCTTGGGGCCAATGGCTTCCAAGTCCAAGAAAGCGACAGATCTGAGCTTAATGCACGTGCAAACATCTGGAACTGAGAAAATCTCTTCAATCTTAAAATTTTGTTTGGGAGATGCTAATCTTCATTGTGCATCACTCTGCAACAGTCAATGGGTAAGCCACAGCAAAAGTCGTCGTGTGTGTGACCGTGTCTCTCTGGGGTGGTCTTGCCTTTGTTGTCTGGGAATGTCGTATGGATTTGCCAAGCCTGGTTACTGGCATGGATTGAGGTTCAGGTCTGTCTGTTTTGCTGTGAATGTTCCCACAGGACGTCCCTATGCTGAGGCCTGCAGTCGCTGGAGTTACTCAGGGTATCGCCAGGCTTTGCCATGTTTAAGGCTGGGTATTGCTTTTGATACTGCTTTGAGGGTTTGTTTGGGTACTGCCTCAGCTTTGCCAGCCATGTCGTTCCACCAAACTGTGCTGTGGGCCTTCTAACTTGGCTGTGCCTGGGTGTTGGCCTATGCTGCTTCAACCTGAGCCTTTGATCCTCTGTCCTAAAGCTTCTTCGGTTTTGGTTTGCTTTCTTGTGTAGAGGTGCCATGTAAATGCAGGCTGTTGCTGTGGTCATAAGTACGACATGACTGACCCTTCTTTGTAAACGCCTTGTTACAAGATGTCACTCAGTGCATTTAAATTGCATTACACTGTGCTCAGCCTGAGTTTTGGAAACTTTTGAAAAATGATTCTCGCAGCATGTAAACAGGATGATCGATCGATCCCAGCCCACCACTCTGAGTTAGTGTTTGCAATGTAACCCATCCTGTGCTGGGGAGCGAGGTTCTGTGCTTGCTGGGTGCTCTCAGTCAGGATTTTGAAAAGGGAGGACTCCTGCTGTTAGCTGGCAGGGTTGAGCACATGGACAGGGTCTCCCTTGGGCTAAAGCAGGCCATGCCAGAGCGGAGGAGCCTGCAATCATTTCCTCCAGAGAGCAGCTCCAGGTTCTCCTGTTGACTTGCATATTCTGCCGCTCTCCCTTTTTCTCATGCGTTTCCTTGTGCTCTCTAGTTCCCTCGCTCTTTCCTGCTCCATCACTCTTTCTCATTCTCTCATGCCACTCCTGCTCCCTGCCTCGTGGTCAGCCACTCTCTTGCTGTCACTGTCTTTCACACGCTCTCACACTCTGTTGTACTCTGCCAGTCTCTCATTCTGTCTGCACTCTTTTTGTTTTACCTCACTCTCTTTGCCTGGCATTGTGTGGCATTTTCTCGTGCTGTGCCTCCCCTCCTCAAGCACTCTCGTTCCCTTGCATGCACTCTTCTGTTTGGTTTCCTCACATTCTCACTCGCTTTCTTGCTGTCTCTCTGCCTCTCCCATTCGACCTGCACTCTCCCTCTGTCACTCTTCATTCCCTCACCCCTTTTCTTTGTGTTTCTTCTCACTCATTCGCCCTCTCTGTTCTCTCCCTTGATCTCCCCCTGCTGTGCAGTCTGTTGCTTGGTGTCCTCCTGCTACTCTCACTCTCTCTCACTCTCACTCTC
>NC_057727.1:16601249-16642226 GCF_004010195.1 Chiloscyllium plagiosum | reverse complement strand
CTGCTCTCCCTCTTGCTGATTTCCCAAGTCATTATGAAATGGTGTGGAAAAATGTGATGTAAATAGCAGACCAGTTGATGTCAGGCACAGAGAGAGTGGCAGCCAGAGACTGTAAGCAATGTTGGAGTTTGCCTGATGGCATTGCTAATTCACAGGTGGGCACTGTTTTTGTGTGTGTGTGTGTGTGTGTGTGTGTGTGTGTAATCTTGAAGGTGATTGGCATGAGGCAGTGTCTTGGATACATGGAGGCAATCAACTCTGCTTCCTGCAACACTCATGTAATTAAATGCATTTAGAAATGGACAAACAACACAACATCCTCTGCCTGATTGGTGTTGATCGTCCTGGGAGATCCCAACAGAATTGGTAATGAATGTTTGGGTTTACCCAGCAGCTCTCATCAGGAGAAACATCTGGTACTCATCGAACATCTGAAAACCCAAGTCACTATCTGTGTGTGTGTCATATGAGGAATATTCCAAACAGAATCAACTACATCGTGATAGTTAAAATTGTCCCCGAAGTAACAATTTTATTTGAAATATCGAAAGCCAAGATTTGTTGTAAGCTCAGACTATTAATCTTTATTTTGCTTTTACAGACTGAGCTGGTTAAATGAAGGATATTGTGCAAAACGTGTCCCAAGCTTCCCTGGAAATATTAAAGTTATATTTTTCTTAGATTTTTCTCCCACTGAAGGCACTAACTAATGCTCCACATGTTACATGTTTCCAGCTCAATCTCGACACTGCCCTTCCCCTGCTCCGAGGGACTTCATCAATGCCCAGGTTGGGGATAGCATTTTGTACTTGCTCATGCGTTCGACTCTGCCCCTGCACCACACCGCAGGCGCACCTAGCAATCCAGCCATTGTAGAGGGATGCAAATGAAATATTTATTTCCTCTTGTCTTACCATTATGGAGTTTTCAAATATAGCTCACACTTTGCAGGAGGTGACAAGGTAAACTCCAACCGAAGGTGAGTTGCACGCAGTGCTTTCTTTCAAATAAGGAAGTTGAGAAAATTGATGGGGCCAGTTGCTTTTTGAAGACCACAGCAATAACCTTAGATTTATAGCAGCACTCTTAACTGCATCAGCCTTCACAGGGGCCTTTACCAATCAGTGAACAGGTGAGGTGCTGCCCAATTTTGTTGGGGTATGGTTCCAAAGATGTGAAAATGATACATACATCTGAGAGTGGGTCGCTCTTCCGTGGAAGGTCTCCGGAATTAAGTCTCTCGATCCTCCTTTTGAGCTACCAAATCATCTTTGGGACTCAAAGGGTTATCAAAGCTGGATGGTTGGGGGGGTGGGGATGCGGAGTTGGGGTCGGGGGGGTGGGGAAGATGGGGTGGTGGGCAGGTGACGGACGTGTGGGCTGTTGTTGGGGAAGGAGAGTTGGCTGCAGTGTGGGATGGGAGTGCACTCAATTGGATCTGTTTTCTTTCCATGCTCCAATCTGTTTCTGAAGCCAAACAGAGGAGCAGCCTGGCTTGGAATGTTGTCTCCCAGACAACAATCTAATAATCGCTATAGAGTTCGCTTTGGGAGACTCAGGAACTTGCACTTGAGAGTGGGGGAGTTGGCAGGCAGTGAGCTGATTTACTGTAGTGTTTATTGAGCAGAGAAACCGAGGTGGGGGGTGGGGGTGGGGTGGGGTTGGAAGGAAAACTTAATTTTAGTTCAGCTATTCCCCCTAGGCTTCCAACCCAAATGTTTTGGCTGTTAAAAAAATATTTTTTTAACCCGAATGCCCTGTTTTGTATCTCATGGGGAGACCTGAGAGGCCAGAAGCTGAGGTAACAAAATGTTGAAGAGTAGGCCAAGTAGGCTTTGTGTGACAAAGCAGTTCCACCCAATGAAGCCGATATTGCTGATATTCAGGGGCTGGTTCTTGAAAACAATGAAAGCTGGATCTTCTGCACCCATTGTCATGGTTACGTGCCAAGCCAATTGCAAAGAAGGCCTCTCGTGAGTGAGAAATTCTCCCTGTGAATGACCATTAGCAATGGAAAGATTGTAACTAAGGAGGGTTCTGTGCGAGGATGTGCACCCTACATGTACCTGAACAGTTGAGTGATTCCATAATTCAAATTACCAATTTTTATCGAAAAAGTTACTTTTCTCCCCGTCCCCCCAATCCTCATTTTGGGAAAAAAAAAGACAAATTGAGGCAGGAGCGATCCACTGTGTTGTGGCGGAAGATGCTTGCCTTTAGAGATCAGTGCATTGAGTAGAGGAGTTGGGAGGTCATGTTGTGGCTCATTGATGAGGCCAATGGAATACTGCATTCAGTTCTGGCCTCCCTGCTATAGGAAGGATGTTGCTAAACTTGCAAGGGTTCAGTAAAGATTTACAATTATGTTGCCAGGGTTGAAGGATTTGAACTATAGGGAGAGGCTGAATAGGCTGGGTTTATTTTACCTGGAGCGTCGGAGGCTGAGGGGTGACCTGATAAGAGATTTATCAAATCATGAGGGGCATAGATCGGATGAGTAGTTAAGGTCTTATCCCCAGGCTGGGGAGTTCTAAGCTAGAGGGCACAAGATTAAGGTGAGGGGTGGGGAAGATTCAAGAGCGGCATCTTTTTCATGCAGACGGTGGAGTGTGTGAGATGAGCTGCCAGAGGAAGTGATGGAAGCTGGTACAATTGTAACATTTTAAAGACATCTGGATGGGGATATGAATAGGAAGGATTTAGAGGCATATGGGCCACATGCTGGCAAATGGGAGTAGATCAGTTTAGGATATCTGGTCGGCATGGATGAGTTGGACCGAAGGGCTTGCTTCCTTGCTGCACTGCTGTAGGACTCTGATTGGGTTCTAGTTCAGTGAATGGAATGGAAGGCTCCTTGATCTCTGTTTTGTATTAATCCTGGATGGAGCGGTTTATCACATTGAACAGTCTCACGAACAGGAGGTCACGTGCAATACCCAGATTTGGGATGATGCGCAAAAATGCTAAAGGGGGACAAGCCACATTGTACAACGAGTGGTTGCGATCCGGGATCTGTTGTGATTGATGCCGATGGAAAGCACTTGAAGAGGAAAAGGAATTTTCAGGGTTACTGGGATGAAGTCAGAGAGTGAGATTAGATCAGTTGCTCTTGTAGAAAGCCAGAACAGAGTTTACAGGGCAAATAGTCCCCCTGTGCAGGAATCATCCTCTGATTCGTTAATAGGCAGTGGCTAAAGATAAATGAAAACTGAAGACAGGAAAGTGATGAATATGTGATGGCACTGCCTCAGCCTCCCTCAGGCAGTTCATTTTGGAAGTGAGGTGTAAGCTGCCTCTCGCTCTCCATTTATTTTCTTGTTATGTGTAATTCAGCAATTTCCAGCCATTTACAGAGCCGCAGGCCGCAGCTCTGTAGACCTTGCTTTTTATAACTTGTCTTGCAAAGCGCAAGGCAATTTTATTTTATTGTGAGCATATTTTCCAGATTGTTACCAATAAAACTAGAAATGTACGGCAGTTAATCATGACCACGCCTCGGGAGTTTTCAAAACCGATTAGACCCAAGTGGAGCTGTGGATTTACATTAATTTACAGCAGCGCAATCCCTCGGCAAAACCCTTTGTGCTTTCTGTCCTGATCTCATCTGAACAGGCTGAACTGTACTTGGGATCATGGCCTCAAAATTAAAAATGTACAAAGTGGTGGAGAAACTCAGCAGGTCTGGTACCATCTGTGGAGTGAATGCCTGGAGTTCTGAAGGACAATCATGTCGGACTCAAAATGTGAACTCTGTTTCTCCACACCTGCTGAGTGTCTCTGGCACTTTCTGGTTTTATTTTCAATTTCTTCCATCTGCATTATTTTGCTTTTTATCTGGATCATGGCTACCCCGCTCCCTCAACAGATTGACTTGACCATCTGTATGTGTAGATCCAGATACTGAGTATCTGGATTGTTTAAGCCATTTGTTCCTGGGCTGGGATCCAGAGAGACTTTGAGGTCACAAAATAATGCAACTGTGAAATAGGAATCAGGAGAAGTCAGGGTCCACCAGTGCAGGGACAGTTTTGTCTCAAGGAGTGCAAAAAATAAGTATTCTTTATAGTGAGAAGCAGCCATAGAGTCATACAGCATGGAAACAGACCCTTTGATCCAACTAGTCCATGCTGAACACAATCCCAAGCTAAACTAGTGCCACCTGCCTGCTCCTGGCCCACATCCTTCCAAACCTTTCCTATTCATGTATCTATCCAAGTGTCTTTTAAACATTGTAATTGTACCCACTTAACTCTGGACGTTCATTCCACACGTGAACCACACTCTCTGTATAAAAAAGTTGCCCCCATGTCTTTTTAAAATCTCTCTTATCTTAAATATGTGCCCCCTAGTCTCGAAATCCCCCAACCTAGGGAAAAGACACCAACTATTATCCCTACCTATACCACTCATGATTTTATGACCTTCTGTAAGGTCACCTCTCAACCTCCTATGCTCCAGTAACTCAAACCCACCATACTTTGCAACATCCTGGTAAATCTCTTCAGAACCCTCACTTGTATCTTGCTAGTATCTCCAAGTTATTCTATGTTGCCTTGAAAGTAGGGTTCAAACACTTCATTTATTTGTTTAGTGTAAACTTTGCGACAACCCCAGCATTTGGTGCCCATCCCTAATTGACCCTTAAGAGCATTTAAGAGTCAATCCGTTGCTGTGGAGTCACGTATAGGCCAGACCAGATACGGATCGTGGATTTCCTTCCCTTAAGGACATTAGTGAACCAGAGGGGTTTTTACAACAATGAGCATGGTCATGGTCATGGTCACTGTTACTGAGATTAGTTTTATGTCACAGCTCTTTGAAATTGAACTTAAATTGTTTCAAATGCTGTGGTGGCATTTGAGCCCATGTCCCCAGTGCACTACCCTGGGTTACAAAGCCCTCCAAGCAAGTGGGTGGAGGCTGGTACAATTGCAACATTTAAAAGGCATCTGGATGGGCATACGAATAGGAAGGGTTTGGAGGGTTATGGCCGGGTGCTGGCAAGTGGGAGTAGATTGGGTTGGGATAACTAGTCAGCATGGACGAGTTGGACCGAAGGGTCTGTTTCTGTGCTGTACATCTGACTCTGACTCTCCCTCTAATATGCAACACTTTTATATTTGGATTATTATATGGCATAATTTGACAAGGTGGTGTGGGGCCTTTGATTACAAATCCATCTGAAAAATCCACTCCTCAAGGTCTGAATGCTCAGCTTCCTGATGTCTGTGCACTTTCCACTGCGGGTCATGAACTGTGAACAGGAGAGAGGGCCATGGCATTAAATCTAGCATTTAGATTAATTTTCTGGTTTCCATCAAGAAACGGAACCCACTGTCCTTACCTGGTCTGGCCTAATTGTCGCCGCAGTCCCACACCAGATGCACCCTACGGTGACCTTGCAAACCCCTGGGAGTTTTTTTAAACTCCTGCAGCGTTGTTCAAATGCCTTTACTTAATGAACCATGGGCATTTAAGCAAATGAGCCACTCCCACTGTGCAGCAATCACAGAGGGGGGTAAGAGATTATTCCTGTACTGACGGCACCCCATCCCATTCATGACTGAAAAATGGATTCCTCTTTATCCCAGGAAGAAGGTGAGGCTATCTGTGACAATTCAGTTTTTCCATCGGTTGGGTTAACAGCCCTCGAGGTACAAATGACCAACTGTTGATCTCTACTTATGCTGACTGCAGGAAGAGGAAAGGGATTGTCAACAAAAATCTGATCAAACCATCTTCTGGTCAAACCTGACTTTTGTTTAAAAAAACTCTCATTTCCGTTCCTCTCCGATTACTTCAAGATGAACCAGATGATAGAACAATTGTCAAATCTGACATAAAATTGTTTGCTGCTGTTTCCATCATGAGCTGGTTCTAATAGTAAAGATTAGAATTTTTTTTTAGAAAAGGATAAATAATGAACCCCTTCATGGCGTCATACGCTGTTGACATAGTGACACCATTCTCCCACAGTATCATGTGATATTGCCCACACATCCGGCAGTGCCCTCTCTCCTGTTCACAGTTCATGACCCGCAGTGGAAAGTGCACAGACATCAGGAAGCTGAGCATTCAGAACTTGAGGGTTGGATTTTTCAGATGGATTCGTAATCAAGGGCCCCACAATCTTGTCAAATAATGCCATATAATAATCCAAACATTTCCCATCCCTTTACTTTCATGTGTTTACATGTCAGCTCCTCTCGCACCCTCCTTCCCCCTACCCCCCACCCCACCTCATCCCCTTAATTGGATAATAGAGTCATCTTTGAGGATTGAGGAGCTGGAAGTGGTTACATCAATGAGGAGGGACGAGACTGTGGAGTGATAGTCAAAATTAAGGCAACTTTAAAAATCAAGATGTTGCTTGACTGGAGGCCGATGTCAGTCAGGAGGCACAGGTAAACAGGACGTGGTAGGAGTTAAGATGGAGGCGGTAGAGTTTTTGATGACCTCTTATTTGAGAAGGGGTAGATTTTGGGCTCTAACAAAGAGCGTATTGGAGTTGTCACGTCTGGTTACTTGACATAGCCCTCTCCTGTACTCTCTATACTCCTCTGCCATAATGTGCAATCATTTCTGATGCCTGGTTAAAGAAAAAATCTACAATTCATTCTTGTTTCCAAATGAGGCAATTAAACTAGGGCTCTGATATAATCAAATAAAAATAGAAAGCCACAGTCTCCTATTTAACCCTCTTGAATGCATGCTCACAATATTTAATTTGAATAAAGCAGCGAAAGGCTCGGTTTGAACGCCTATATTCTGGCCTTGTGTTTTGCTGTTCAAAATTCAGCAATGAGCTCATTCTCTGATTTGGTTATGAACACTGAGCAGAAAATGGATCCCCACTTTCTGGCCTGAATTGGCTGTCAGAGAGGCCACAGCCCCATGGGGTTGTAGGAAATGGGAAAATGTCACTGCTGTGCAAAGGAACCTTCTGGCTGAGATTGAGCAGAGCAAAGGAAGCTTAACTCAGTGCCCAGTCTTTGAGCCTAAACTGGGATGACAGTCACCTGGCCTTTGGCTCCCAGTGTCCCACCTTCTTGACCATGGAATTCATTTTAAAAATACATTATTCCTGTCCTGTGGAGTTTGGATGCACTTTTCAATCTCTTCCCAACAACCTACCTCCACCCATTGTAATTGAAGAATCAACTAAAAGCCCGCTCTTTCCTACAGGGTGAAAATGGGCAATTGTAGAAAACTGGGACTTGTATACACGCTGCAGTGACAATTCACATTTATGCATAGAGCTTCATCGAAATCCTTTTGAAAATCTTTGAAAGGGACATGAATAAAGTTATGACTTGGGGATTCTGGTGTTGGACTGGGGTGGACAAAGTTAAAAGTCACACAACATCAGGTTATAGTCCAACAGGTTTATTTGGAATCACTAAATTTTGGAGCTCTGCTCTTTCATCAATGATTGTCACCTTCATCGATGTCCTGATGAAGGAGCGGTGCTCTGAAAGCTAGTGCTTTCAAATAAACCTGTTGGACTATAACCTGATGTTCTGTGACTTTTAACTGAATGAAGCTAGTATTCATTAAAGGCATGGTGACAGGGTTGTTGTGAAGTTGTTTTCAGACTAAGAGAAGATCGTTAAGTACATTCCTACTGTGTTAGCAGCCCTCCTATGTATGTGATCCAGGCTTAGGTGTGGAATGCACATTTTAAATTTGTGGATGACTCAAATTTTGGAGTTAAAAATCACACAACACCAGGTTATAGTCCAATAGGTTTAATTGGAAGCACACTAGCTTTCGGAGCGACGCTCCTTCATCAGGTGATTGTGGTAGATGAAGGAGCGTCGCTCCGAAAGCTAGTGTGCTTCCAATTAAACCTGTTGGACTATAACCTATAACCTGGTGTTGTATGATTTTTAACTTTGTACACCCCAGTCCAACACCGGCATCTCCAAATCCAAGTTTGGAAGTATTGTGAGCTGTGAGGAGGACATTACCAAACTTCAGAAGGACATTGATAATGTGGAATGGGAAGACAAGTGGCAGCTGGAATTTAATGCAGGCAAGTGTGAAGTGATTTGTTTTGATAGGAAGAACATTGAGCATTATTTTAAAACAAAGGGTACAATTCTATCGCAAGTGCAGAAGCAAAGGGAGCTGACGGTATATGTGCATAAATCATTAAAACTGGCATAGCAGTTCAGGAAGCATAAATAGGATGGGGAGTGCAAAAGCAAAGGTGTCCTATTTAACCCATATTAAATATTGATTTAGCCTCAGTTGAGGTATCTGTTTCTGTCTCCACATTTTTTAGAATGGATGTGGAAACATTAGAGAAGGCACAAAACGGATTTTCAAGAACAGTTCCAAGAATGAGAGTTACTCTGGTGGAGACCCGATGTGGGTGATGATTCAAGGGGTGTTATTGTGTGCTTAGTGGTTCCACCATTCTGTGATTTACAAAGCAACATTGGCCCAGAAATCGTTTTGTGCCTGGAGGGAGATGGTGAAATTGTGTGGGACCGGAAAGTGGCGTGAGATTAAAGATGGGGTAAAAATGAGAGTGCGATCTTTGTTTTGAATTCGCAGCACCAGTAAAGTTCTTCTGGCTCATTGGGGAGTTGACCAGTAAAGATTCCAGTCCTCCAGATCATCCTGACCTTGGGTTTAAACCCCATTCTGTACTGACTTGGTGGATTTCAGCCAGGGACCTACTCTGGTTGCTGGGATTTTCCTTATTTCTTGATCCAGAATAATCTCTTGCGAGTGCCATCCAGCAATCCAACTCGGAAAACCTAATACCTGAAGGGGAAAGGACCAGGTTAAGTTGTGATGCTTCAGCTGAGGAGCAGCTTACCAAGTACTCGCTATTCACATTCATGTAAATAACAGCCATGTGCCGACCAGGAGTGAGCGCATACGACAAAGTGCTTCTTACTACTCAAAATATCCCAAACACTTGGGGAACTCTGCTGCAGCCATTGGTTTTATTTTCAAAACGGTGGGATGTCAATGCTGAGAAATGCTAGTCCTCACCTTGAGCACCCAAGCTAGGAGTATGAGCCTGGGCCCTGCACATGTTGGGACAGGAAGTCAATCTCCCTTTATTCTATTCCAACTTCCTGGTCAAGCATCAACAATGAGAGAGAAGAAATCAGCATCCAGGTGCGACTGAGGTTTACAGCAGCTTTAGCCCCTTGTCTGTGTGATAGCCATGTAATAAGCTGCAAGTCGTTGGTGCAGTGTTTCATGCGCATTATAAAGTGCAGGGAGCTTAAGCACCTGAACAAACAGACCACTGGCTAGATAATAGCTAAAACAGGCACTCACAGGTGAAGCGTCCTCCTTGAATTCTGTTGCAGAAACTGGGAGACTCTCTTGCAAGGGATTGGTTAGTTGGCACATTGGGGGAATTAGAATATTTTCGGAATGGGAAAAGACCATCGATCTAAAACATGAACCCAGTACCTTGCACGGAAATGTCCGCTGCTATCAGTCAGGTTACTGTTAGATGTTTGTTGCTGGGAATACCTCAGCAGAGGAGTTGGAGCTGGGACCTACTGCTTGGTGTTGACCTGGGATGAGCTGCCGTGGATTCTGGTGTCGGAATGGCTAGTGTTCAGGGAATGGAAGGAGCTGTTTGAGTCCAGGGTGATGAAATAACTTTGTGCAAAGGAGTCTCCACCATAAGTGAGGATAGCTCAGCTGGTAGACATACTTCCCAATGTACCACAAAGGCTCAACAATTGGAGAATTCTAATGTTTGATCCATAGAAGAATTATGAAGAAAGGGAGTATGGGCAAAGCTAGCTTAAAATATAAAAACTGATAAGAGTTTCTACGGATATTTAAAAAAGAAAAAGTGAATATTAAATCAAGGGAGATGGACAAGATGGAGTCTAGAATATTAATGATGGCAGATAAATTGAATAGATATTTTGTTTGTCTTAACATCTTAGAAATTATTGTAAATCAAGAGATAAATGAGAGGAGGGCACTTAAAACAACTGTGATCACTTGTGCCTGAGAAAATAATTAGAACTAGAATTACAGAGGTCGCCAGTCCTGATGGACTCTATTATAGTGTTATAAGAGTATGCTATACACTATACGCTCTAAGAGAGTTCTTCTTTTCCAAATTTTTTTCACATTCTGGAAAGGTGTTATCAGATTGGAAAATAGCAATTGTCAGTTTTCAATTGAAGAAAGGGTGTGAGAAAGTGGGAAATTAAAGCCTCTTAGCTCAACTTTTTATCATCTGGAAAAATGCTATAATCAGCTTTTATTGAGGAGTTAAATAGGACAGTTTGAAAATCTTAATGCAATTAAGCAGAGTCAACATTCTTTTGTGAAAGGAAAATTGTGTTCTTATGAAGGAGTGAAAGCAATGTGAATAATGGGCCTTCTATATAGACAATGTATCCTTATATTTCCAGAAGGCACCGTCAAGATGCTGTGTGAAAGGTTACTAATTAAAGTGAGAGCTGATGATGTGGGGAATATCAGCATGGATAGATGATTGGTTAGCTAGTTGAAAATGGAGAGTGGGGATGAATGAGACATTTTATGTTGGCATGGTGTAATGAGTGGAGTGTTACTGATAACATTTACTGTTGAGTGTGTGGTGCTGGAAAAGCACAGTTGGTCAGGCAGCATCCAAGGAGCAGGAGAATAGACGTTATGGGCATAAGCCCATCATCAGGAATCTATGTTGACAACATTTACTGTCTAGATCAATGACATGGGTGAAGGGACTGCATGTAGATATATATGGTAACAGTAAAGGGATACATAGAAGTTGAGTGAGTGGAGAAAAATGAAGTATAATGTAGGAAAATGTGAACTTGCCCATTCTGATGTTGGAAGAAATTAGGAACAGCATATTATTTAAATATATTTAGAGTAATTGCAGGACCTGGCCATGCAGAGAGATCTGGATGTCTGAATACAGGAATATTAGAGTCATACAACACAGAAACAGACCTTTCCCTCCAATTCATCCCTGCCGACTAAGTTTCCCACAGATTAGCTGCCGTGGATTCTGACTTTGGAATGTATAGGAAATAGAACGAGCTGTTTGGGCCCAGGGTGATGAAGTAACTTTGTGCAAAGGAGGCTCCACCATGAGATTAAAAACAAAAGTGCTGAGGACTTCAGCAAGTGTGGCAGCATCGGTGGCAAGAAAAACCAGAGGTCAGCTATCAAGTCCAGTTGCTCTTCTTCGGAACTCACTCTTGGTCTTGCTTGGTGTGATGCTTTATTCATTGCAGGGCATTTGGCAAAGACCTGAGCTGGTGTGGGTGCTCTTTTGTGAAAGCAAGACTTTTTTAAAATGTGTGACTGCCCTCTCCCTTCCCAGTCAGGGCGCTGAGACACCAAGGCCTGAGTCAGGAGTTGGGCCAGTTCAGGTGATGTGCCTGACCGTTGTCATGGGAAGGAGAGCAGCTGTGTCTGGCTTCCTCTCCGTCGGTAACCCAAAGAGTACATGAGAGAGTTCCCTCTGAGGCAGCTGCTCACAGAATGCATACCCTAACAGACCAGTAGCAACCAGTTCAATGTAGCATTCACAAGCGAACTCTTGGGTCTGTTTCTGTGCTGTACATCTCTTTGTCCCAACTTGTCCACGCTGACCAGATTTCCGAAATTAATCTAGTCCCGTTTGCCAGCAACCGTCACCTTCTACCTTTTGACTTGTTGAAAAATCTTTTATTTTAAAAAAACCCACAGGATTCTGAGTTGAACAAGCAAGAGAGTGAAATTAATTGATTAAGTCAACCAAAGAGTTGGCACAAGCCTGATGGGCCAGTTAGCTGGGCAGTGTCGTTCTCAAATTCTGCAAGACTTTAAATGGCGGCCTGTGTGCTGAGCTTTATCAATATGAAATCACCCATCAGCTGAAGAGAAGAGTGAAGTTTTCCCAATGTCTCTTTCTATGCTTCAGCTTTCATTATTTTATATAACCATCTGGAAAGGGTATTGTAATGCATTGTGTGCACTGAAAGGTATTGGACTCATACAATTCATTGTTCCAATTAATAATTTTCTCTTCACCAGCACCAGAGGAAACAGGTTCACTAATCACTCTGTCATCTGCGAGTCCTTGCTGTGCGTAAATTGGCTGTGAGTGTTTGCCGAGATATCAACAGTTGACCGTACTTTAGAAGTAGTTCTGTGGCTGTGAAGGGCTTTCAGTGATCCTGTCATTGTGGAAAGGCTCTTTATAAAAACAAGTTCTTTCTCTCTGCTGCTTCCTTCCCTCCTTCAGCTTCGAGTCCCCCATTGATTCTGTCAGCGTGTATGTTCAAATCACATTTCCCATGCCCCAGGGAGCCAAGGTGACTCCACGGAGCAGGAGATTTTGATTTTATTACTTGTGCTGATTGTTGCAGTGTTTTACATCAGCACAATGGGGTGGGAAACAGAAAAACTGCACAGAAAAGGGAGCGTTCGTACTGCAGCGCAGCTTTCTAAGCGTCATAACTGGAACGTGATCTGCTTTTATGATGTGCTGTTTGAAGGAATATTTCTGTGACAGGGAGGTGGTGGGGGTGGGGAGTGTTAGTGGCGAGGGGTAGGGATGGGGGTGGGGGAAGGCACAGGCCTGAAATACCAAGGGGTGTGACTCCGAGGTTGTGCTAGGGTTATCCTCATCAGTGCCAGCCAAAGCTGACCCCTGACTGGATTTTGGATTTTAGTCAGTGGAAGAGTAGCACACACTTGGCCAATGAGAGAAACTACAGCTTACAGAACATAGAACGTTACAGCGCAGTACAGGCCCTTTGGCCCTCGATGTTGCCCCCACCTCTGAAACCAATCTGAACCCCATCTAACCTACGCTATTCCAATTTTATCCATGTTTATCCAATGACCATTTAAATGTCCTTAAAGTTGGTGAGTCTACTACAGTTGCAGGCAGGGCGTTCTATCCCCTACTACTTTGAGTAAAGAAACTACCTCTGATATCTGTCCTATATCTATCACCCCTCAATTTAAAGCTATGTCTCCTCATGCCAGCCATCACTATCCGAGGAAAAAGGGTCTCACTGTCCACCCTATTGAACCGTCTGATTATCTTATAAATTTCAATTAAGTCACCTCTCAACCTTCTCTCTAACAAAAACAGCCTCAAGTCCCTCAGCCTTTCCTCATAAGACCTTCCCTCCATACCAGGCAACATCCTGGTAAATCTTGCCCCATAGGCTGCAAAACAGGACAGTTGCCCATCTGTGAGGTACATTGGCATTGCCCACGCCTGGTTCTGGACCCCTGAGGGAGTTAGGTTGACCCATGAAGATGTGTCCTCTTTTTTTTTTCTTTTTCCAAAGTTTAGGGTGGGCCTGGAATCTTTTCGGTTGAGTTCATGCCTGCTCCGTAGAAATTACACAATCCCAACAGTTCAGAAAGAGAGCATCCGGACCTACAATTACCCTCTGAAGAGCATCCCACCCAGACCCACACTGCCCACTCTATCCCCGTGACCCCTCATTTCCCATGGCTAATCCACCTAACCTACCCATCCTCAAACACTACGGATCAATTTCCCATGGTCAATCCACCTAATCTGCTCATCTTTGGAGCAGAAACCCCACAGACACGGGAAGAATGTGCAAACTCCGCAAAGACAATTACCTGAGGGCAGCATCGAGCCCACGTCCCTGATGCTATGAGGCAGCAGCACCAACTACTAATCCACCATGCCGCACACGGTGTAGTCTGTTTATACCGGCCTTTATCAGCGAAAAACATCCTACATGCTTCACTGGACAGGAATGATTGACAAAAGACATTTGAGCAGGTGACCAAAAGCTGGTCAAAGTAGTAGATTTTGAGGAGAGTCTTAAAGGAGCCAGAAGGGGCAGAGAGAGGTTCAGATAGGGAATCCGAACTGGAATCGAGATTGAAGGCCCTGCTGCCAATGATGTTGTCAAGGATAGAGAGGGATGGATAATGTTCTCAGAATTATGGAGGTAGGAAAAGTCATATGAGCTTTGCAGTGGTTTGGACCCTGTCTCATCTTTTACACCAGCTCAACATAAAAACTAGGAAGTGTGGTCTTTAACTTGGGGCATCCCTACTATTGTCTTTGTAAAGCCTCAATGGAATTTGCATTGATTACCAGCAGGTACAGTAAAAGCAGTGAGCCAGTTCAACACACTCTTCCTCCATCCCCTCCCCGTTTCCTCTCACTACCAATTTTCTGCTGACAAAATACTGGGAGTTCGCACAATTTTCATGGGATCTCTGTGTTGCCTTGTCTCTCGCCTTAAGTCAAATATAACCAGGAATGTTCATGCCTTCTTTCTCGACCCTGGAGTGAGCTCTGGCAAAACCTGCAACTGCAGCCAATCTATTCCTGTCCTGACGTTGGGGTGCCAGAAAAGAAAACAGCCAAAGGACATTATGGTCAAGGTTCATCTGCAATCACCCTAAAGAATTGGAGGCTCTTGTGAGGTGCATTGGCTAATGATTTTACATGAACAGGATATAAATGCTGACCTATTGTGTAAGTAAACATGGCTAGCTTCTTTGCTTCCTGATTAATAATAGTATCCATTCTATCGAGCTGCTCATGATTTTGAAGACCTCTGTCAGATCACCACTTAATCACCTTCTCTCCATGGCGAACACTCCCAGTTTATCCTCATAACTGAAACTCCTCATTCCTGGAACATTCTTGTAAATATCTTCTCTCTCCAATGTGTTCACATCCTTCTTACAATGTAGTCATTGAGACTTACAGAACGGAAATGGACCCTTCAGTCCAACTCATCCATGCTGACCTGATATCCCAACCCTATCTATTCCCATTTGCCACCATTTGGCCCATATCCCTCTAATCCCTCCCTATTCATATACCCATCCAGATGCCTTTTAAATCTTGTAATTGTACAGCCTCCGCCATTTCCTCTGGCAGCTCATTCCATACACGCACTACCCTCTGCACCTTTAGGACCCTTTTTAAACTTTTCCCCTCTCACCTTAAACCTATGCCCTCTAGTTTTGGACTCCCTCACCCCAGGGAAAAGACCTTGTCTATTTACCTTATCCATGCCCTACATGATTTTATAAACCTCCATAAGGTCACCCCCCAGCCTCTGATTCTCCAGGGAAAACAGCCCCAGCCTATTCAGCCTGTCCCTATAGCTCAAAACCTCCAACCCTGGCAACAGTAAAACTGTTCACAGTGATAGAACATAGAACATAGAAGAATACAGCGCAGTACAGGCCCTTCGGCCCTCGATGTTGCGCCGATCCAAGCCCACCTAACCTACACTAGCCCACTATCCTCCATATGCCTATCCAATGCCCGCTTAAATGCCCATAATGAGGGAGAGTCCACCACTGCTACTGGCAGGGCATTCCATGAACTCACGACTCACTGAGTAAAGAACCTACCCCTAACATCTCTCTGCACCCGTTCCAGTGCCTCCACGTCCTTCCTATAGTATGGCGACCAAATCTGCACACAATATTCCAGATGCGGCCGCACCAGAGTCTTATACAACTGCAACATGACCTCAGTACTCCGGAACTCAATTCCTCTACCAATAAAAGCCAGTACGCCATATGCTGCCTTCACTGCACTATTTACCTGGGTGGCAACTTTCAAAGATCTGTGTACATGGACACCAAGATCCCTCTGCTCATCCACACTACCAAGTGTCCGACCATTAGCCCAGTACCTCATCTTTTTATTACTCTTACCAAAGTGGATCACCTCACACTTAGCTACATTGAACTCCATTTGCCACCTTTCTGCCCAGTTCTGCAGCTTATCTATATCCCGCTGTAACCTGCCATATCCTTCCTCACTGTCTACAACTCCTCCGACTTTCGTATCATACCATCGTATCATAGTATTCCAGCTGAGGTCTAAACTCCACCTTGTTTTCTGTCAGCAAGGAACAGGAGTTAAAATGGCAAACAAAATCCAGGCAGGACATGACTGTTTTTAGGAAACAGCTGAAAAATAAAATGGTTTTTGAGAATGGAAATCATGGTCAGCAGCATGTGGGCAGTTGTTGGGCAACCACTCAATAGCAGTGAATGAGCAAAAAAACAAAATAAACGAGATAGGGAAAATCTGTTTTTTTTTTAAATTTACTCGTGGGACATGGATGTCATTGGCTAGCTAGCATTTTACTGCTGTCCCTAATTGTCCTTGAAGAGGTGATGGTGAGCTGCAGTCCATATGCTGTAGGTTGACCCACAATGCTGCTAGGGAGGGAATTCTATCATTTTGACCCAGTGACATTGAAGTAACGGTATTATGTTTCCAAGTCTGGGTGGTGAGTGGCTTGGAGGCGAACTTGCAGATGGTGTTCCCATGTGTCTGCTCTCCTTGTCTAGATGGAAGTGGTAGTGGAGGTGTCACAGGGTGCTGTCTAAAGATCTTTGGTGAATTTCTGCTGATGTTATTGGCGTTGTACTATAGGCCTCCAAATAGTCAACAGGAATTAGAGGAACAAATATGCAGGGACATTGGGGAGATTTGCAGGAGCAACAGGGTTGTCATAGTAGGGGATTTTAATTTTCCTAACATAGACTGGGACTGCCAGAGCATTAAGGGCTTAGATGGAGTGGAATTTGTTAAGTGCATTCAGGAAAGTTTCCTCAAGGGGCAAAACTCGACCTACCCTTGGGAAATATGGCAGGACAGGTGACAGTGGGGGTGCACTTTGGGATCAGTGACCATAGTTCTAATTTTAAAAAAGTTATGGAGAGAGATAAAACTGGTCCATAGGTTCGTGTTCTAAGTTGGGGCAAGGCAGATTTTGATGGAATTAGACAGGAGCTTTCAGGGGTTGATTGGAGTAATTTGTTTGCAGGTAAATGGGACTCTGGCAATTGGGAGGCCTTTAAAAGTGAGATAGCTAGAGTTCAAGTCTATATTTTCCTGTGAGGGTGAAGGGTAAGGTTGGCAGGAATAGGGAATCCTGATGACAAGAGATATTGAGGCTTTGACCAGAAACAAGGAGACATGGCTCAGGTACAGGCAGTTGGGGTCAAAGGAATCCCTGGAGGTATACAGGGAATTACAGGAGTTTACTGAAGAAGAAAATCGGGAGAGTGGAAAGGTGGATAATTGGGGACCCAGTAGATGTGGTGTATCTAGATTTCCAAAAGCCATTCAACAAGGTGCCACACAAAAGGCTTCTACATAAGAAAGATGCAAGACATTACAGGCAATGTATTAGCATGGATCCAGGGTTGGTTAACCAACAGAAAGCAAAGAAGTAAATGCTTTGTGGTTGGGAATCAGTGACCAACCACAAAGTAGTGGGACTGCACTTACTCACAATTTAGATAGATGACTTGGAGTTGGGGAGCACATGCTGTGTGTCAAAGTTTGCAGATGACACTAAGATGAGTGGTACAGCCAAGTGTGCAGAGGACTGTGAAACTTTGCAAAGGGACATAGATAGTTTAAATGAGTGGGCAAAGGTCTGGCAGATGGAGTACATGTTAATAAATGTGAAGTTAATAACAGTAAAAAGGATTAATACTTGAATGGTAAGAAATTGCAGCATGCTACTGTGCAGAGGGACCTGGGTGTCCTTGTGCATGAATCACAGAAGGTTGGTCTGCAGGTACAACAGGCAATTGGGAAGGCAAATGGAATTTTGTCCTTCATTGCAAAATGGATTGAGTTTAAAAGCAGAGAGGTTATGTTGCAGCTGTACATGCTGCGTCTGCCCAATGGGACAATTTCTATCCAGATGCCTTGCTGTTTCTTCCTTAAAAATAGACTCAAACATCTTCCCCAATGCAGAAGTTGAGCTTACCGGTTGATACTTTCCCCATCTTTTGTCTCCCTTTTTAAAGAATGGTGTCACATTTGGTGTTTTCCAATCTGCTGGAACTGGCCCAGAGTCCAGTGAATTTCAGAAAGTTAACACAAGTGCATTTGCTTTTTCTCCCATCATGTCTTTTAGCATCATGGGATGCATTCACTCCTGTCTATCCTTAGCTCCATTAGCTTACCCAACATTACCTCTTTCGTGATAATGATTTGTTTCCAGGCCCTCACTTACCTTCTCCTCTGTCAATTACAGGCTTGTTATTAGCATCCTCCACTGTGAAGATTGACACAAAATACCTGTTCAATGCCTCGGCCATTTCCTCATATCCCATAACTAAACCTCCCCTTGTCATCCTCTAAAGGACCAAAGTTTACTTTAGCCACACTTATTTTTTTGTTTTATATTATTGTATTGTTTTGTGCTTTGTTTTATCTCATCACAGTGCAGCCTTCACTGCCCTGGATTTCTCAGATCTTGTGTTCAAGTCCTTTTTGATCCCAGAGATGCAGGTACTGCAGGTGGCAATGAGCTGACACTGTTCAGTTGCCAAACTACACAATGTGGACTGGGAGGTGGGGAGATTTTGTTTTCCCCTGCTGCTGATAGCTGCTGCTGTTATATCTCCTGTCGTGGTACATCATGTTTGTCTGTTTTTTAATACCACCCTCCAACGTCCACTGCAGCTCACTGACAACTTCTGTGTGATGTTTACCATCCAGATGTGTCTAGGTCACCTGTCTTCCTCCTGCCTTCCATCATACCCTCCAGCGGAGATCCCTGCGGCTTTTGAACTCTGGTCAAGTGGCCAAAATACTGAGGAAGGGTCTGTTGAAGAAAGCTCACTGCTCTTGAAATGTTAACTCTGCTTCCTGTCCACAGATTCTGCTAGATCTGCTGTATTTTCTTCAACAATTTCTATTTCTATCACCTTTTTTGCTTTTAGAAAAGATTTCTTTAGGCCTTTGCAAGTTCAAGTCCCTTTTGCATCCATTTAATGGTCTACTGTTAGAATCTTTTCCAGGAAGGAATTGTTCTCCCAAAGTTACCAATTTAATTGGCAAATCATTCAGCCGTTTGTCTTAACCAAGCAGCGGAGTAACTTTTTAATTAATATTTTGCAAACATCTTCACCTTTCCATAGAAGAAGAGAAGCTGAGAACTGTTTGGGGAGACTGAAAATAGTTATTAAACATAGAGCAGGCAATCTGGAATGTATTTGAAAGTGGAGTACTGCCGGACTTTTTTCCTCACCACATTAAAGGCTCTATATAAATGCAAGTTGTGGCTTCTGTATGATTCTTTACAATCTGCAAGTTTTGATGGTGTGTTTCTGAATCAAGCTGACAATTGTTTTCCTCCTCCAGTGGTACTTTAGCATCAGCTAGTGACCCTTTGTGTGTCACATTTGATGCAGTTCTGCTTGCCACTGATGCCCTGAGGGAGGGTGTGGACAGCAATCTACATCTGGTGTCACTTGTCTGACCTAAAGCTGTAGATACCTGGAGGAGGGCCATTAAGCCTAATTCACATTTCAGGTTTAAGGGGGGTACAAAGTGACTCTTATTACTGAATGTGATATCCATGTTGTTTTCTGGTTTCATTTCCACTCATGGTCCTTGGCTTTTTAAAAATATATTACTTCTCTTTTCCCTCTCTCAGGAGATGAATTGGGTCTAAGTGAGTGGAAGGACCGGGTGAGTTGGTTCTTTTGGCACATGGTTTGATTTTTACAAACGGACTATACCAGAAGTGTGCACATAGCTCATCAACATTTGAAGAGGAGAACAAGGGAGCGGCCCGGTGGCACAGTGGTTAGCACTGCTGCCTCACAGCGCCAGAGACCCGGGTTCAATTCCCACCTCGGGCCACTGTCTGTATGGAGTTTGCACATTCTCCCCGTGTCTGTGTGGGTTTCCTCCGGGTGTTCCGGTTTCCTCCCACAGTCCAAAGATGTGCAGGCCAGGTGAATTGGCCATGCTAAATAGCCCGTAATGTTAGGTGAAGGGGTAAATGTAGGGGAATGGGTCTGGGTGGGTTGCTGTTCGGAGAGTGGGTGTGGACTTGTTGGGCCCAAGGGCCTGTTTCCATACTGTAAGTAATCTAATCTAATCTAATCTAATCTAATTCCAATACAGTCCATTATTAAATCTCATGAACTTGAAGCATTTGCCTGTCTTTCTCTTAAATGCTGATCTCCTGTCTTTTCCCAGCATTCCTGGTTTTTTTCTCTCGACTCAGTTTTGCTGACTGAGTAGGAAGTCTCTAGGCTTCCAGGAAAAGGCAGTAAAGGCATTGATAAAGTGCTCCATGTGCATTGTTTTACTATATGGAGGGAATTCGGAAGAGGAGAAGGGAAAGGTTCAGAATAGTCAAGAGAAACAAGATGGAATAAGTTTAGAAAGATGGTATCAGGGTAATGAGGTGAGTTGGTTTTGAAACATAGAACTTGAAAAGTCAATTATGAATGAAGGGTCTGAGAGACTCAAGTGTGAGTAGTTTTGAATGTGGTTGGAAAATCGCCCAAATATAGTGGGCTAGTAAATAATCCTATCCCAGCTCATTTGAGTAAATTGCTACCAATATACCCAGTTCAAAGCCTCCTAACTCTTTTTCAAACTTTTTCTTGCCATTATGCACAAACTTAAACTGGTATTTCTTTCGCTTTTGATCTATTCCTCCACGAATTCCTACTTCCGTATCTGTACAATCCATGTCAGGTTTTCGCGAAAATCCTGCCCTACCACCAATGGCTACCTAGCAGCACCCATACTGGCCGGAAGTGGGAATAATTCCTGGGCAGTCCCTCGGGATTGGGATGGCTTGTCTCCACTGTGATTCTGGAACAGCACAACACGTCAGACAACATCTGAGGAGCAGGAGAGTCGATGTTTCGGGCAAAAGCCCTTCATTCCTGACTCTCCTGCTCCTCGAATGCTGCCTGACCTGCTGTACTTTTCCAGCACCGCACCCTTGACTCTAATCTCCAGCATCTGTAGTCCTCACTTTCGCCTCCACTGTAATTCGATGAGCTCCAAGATGGCTGATAAGTCCAATGTGTAAGCTGCAGACTCCGTCACCCATGGGCAAGTGATGCTTCAAGAATTCGGAAGATGGGTCAGCAAGATGTTTGGATCCACCCAGTGGAGCTGGTTTTGAGTGATTAGTGTGTGTCGAGTTTCTGTGAGCAATTTCTATTATAGACATAAAAGACTTGAAAGACTTGTATTTATGCAGCAACAAGGCATGTCTTCAGTGAAAATGCTGAGCACTAACTGAGCACAGACTGTAAATATCCACTGTAAATTGTGTGTTTTTGTACATTCCTTTTTTAACAACCAGTTCTCAAAACCAGTCATTAACCTTGGGCTGAAACTTAAAGGAAATGCGCTAGGCCCTCTCTGCTGGCAGCCATCTTGTGTTTGTTTTGGTTCTTTTGCTTCTTTTCTTGTGTAGTCCCTTTATTTTGTACAGGCCTCTGTATCAAAGGGACACAGTGAGCTAGGAGGGAGGAGCCGTGGCATTTAGCTTGGCACTGCCACATCTCCCTCCGTCAGTCCCAGCAGTGACCTGCAGATGAAACACCTCTCTGTCTGAGAGCAGTGGGCAGGGACAGATTTAAAATGAACACTGAACACTGTTGCTTCACACAACCGTGCCACTCTGTGTGAACGGACACTGAAGGTGATTTAATTGTCATACACTGCAAATGTTTCGAAATAATAACCCTGTCTGGTCATGAAAAATGCTGCCAGTATATGTTAAAAATCCTTAAAGGGCCAGGAAGGGTAAATGCAGAAAGGATATTTTCCTGAGCTGGAGAATCTAGAACCAGGGATCCAATCCCAGAATAAAGAGTGAGCCATTGAGGACCCATGAGGAGAAATGACTTCATTCTGAGAGTATTGGCTGTTCCACTGCAGGACTATAGTAGTTCAGTTTTTGAGAATATAAATAGATATCAAGATAGAGATTGAGAAATTTTGAAATGCTAATTACATGAAAGATTTGGGTATAGCGCAAGAAAATGGCATTCTGATAGATGATCAGCCATAGAGTCATAGGGATATACAGGCCCTTTAGTCCAACTCATCCATCCTGACCAGATATACGAAATAAATCTACTCCAGCATTTGGCCCATATCACTCTAAACCCTTCCTAATCTTATACCCATGTAAATGTTTTTTAAATGTTGTAATTGGACCCATCACCTCCAATTGCTCTGGCAGCTCATTCCATAAATGCACCACCCTCTGCATGAAAATGTTGCCCCTTAGGTCCCTTTTAAATATTTCCCCTCTTGCCTTAAACCAATACTTTCTAGTTTTGGACTGCCCCGCCCAATGGGAAAGGCCTTGGCTATTCACCCTATCCATGCCCCTCATAATTTTATAAACCTCTGTAAGGTCAATCTTCAGCCTCCGACGCTCTAGGGAAAACAGTCCCAGCCTATTCAGCCTCTCCCTATAGCTCAAACCCTCCAACCCTGGCAACATCCTTGTAAATCTTTTATGAACCCATTCAAGTTTAATGACCTCCTTCGTATAGAAGGGTGACCAGAACTGAACGCAGTATTCCAAAAGTGGCCTAACCAATGTCGTGTACAGCCGCAAAATGACATCCCAACTCTTATCCTCAATGCACTGACTAATTCAGGCAAGTGTACCAAATGCTTTCTTCACTAACCCGTACATTCTGAAGAAACTATGAACCTGCACTGCAAGGTATCTTTGCTGAGCCATGATCTGGAATGGCCTACCTCCGTTCCTATGTTTCAGTGGATATTTCCTCACTTCTTGTATCCATGCAGTTCCATTACCCGTAATAAATAGGGTAGGTTTGACCCTTGGTGATATATTTCTGCTAATGCTCATCAGTACCCACATACTTCCTAGTGTTCGATCCTCTGTAACAGGTGGCCACTTACATACACCAATAATTTGAGACAATCATTAATTGTTTTCCTGTTTATATGACCCTATAGGAGCTCAATTTACAAGCTGAGTTTAATGCTGCCAGGGACTATGCAGAAAAATAAATAAAACTCAATTGTATTCACTGGCACAGAATAGTTTCTTAACAAAACATGCTGGGTATCACTGTCTACATCAGGAGAACTGTAAACATGCAGATCATGTTTTATATCTGTCTTTGCAACCCGCATGCCTTATTACACCTGCCCCTGGTAAGGAGAGTGGTTCTATTTAATAGCTGTTTCTGCTGCAGTCACATAGCACTTCTGATACCTGTGTGTGACAGCTCCTACCTGCTGCTGCTCCTACCTAAATTCCTGACGGCTTCACATTTTTTCTGATGGAGTTCACGATCTTTCACCTGGAAGTTGCTGCTGAATTTGAGCACATTTACGAAAGTGGCAGTACAGCTGGCAAAATGTTGGAGGCTAAGCACGTGTAGAGCAAGTAATTTGAGCTGAGACGCTCAGTTCTCTTGGCTACCTGTCCTTTCCTTTCAGGTGGTGCCTTGCCAGAATCTCTTCCTTTCTTCCATGCTCTTAAGATTTGGCAACTTTTTTCCCTTTTATCTCTAACTTGTAGTTCTTCTGTAGTCTCTGTCTATGTATGTGTCTCTCTGAGGAAGAGATGGGTTTACTGGTGAATTTGACAAAACGGGTTTCCTACATGGCTTGCACCAGTTCTGCTAATTTTACAGGGAGACGGTGTTGCAGGTGAGGACCTTTTTTTAGGTACAAGTGGTTTTCTGTTAAATTGACAAGCGGCTTTCTTTCTTGAACAGTACGTATCTATCTTTGAAAGTGTGGGATAAGACGTTTTAGTAGATAGTGAACAGTGCTGTTTCACATCATACTGTTAGAAATGTAAACACATATAGCAAACTTGTGTATCACATAAATCCCTCATACATTAGAAGGCTCCCCTTTGAACTGCCTCTGTGAATTCAGTGCTGGCAAAAATAACCATAAGTGCTTGCCCAAAGTTTAAGAAGAAAGAGGCTTTGAATGCTGTACAGTTCCATTAAAACAGAGCTCTGACTCTGTGTCGAGCATTATAAGCTTATGCTGATGCTGTCTGTCTGGGAGCCACTGGGCTGTTTCCCGGCTCCCACAACTTGGCTGGGAGTTGCCTTGAACATTGATAGGGTGGGCCAATGTGCACACGAGTTGTTGTCAGCTTTCAAAGGTTAAAAAGTCACCTCGACTGCGAGCGTGTGATAGAGTTGGAAACACTTGAAAAGAATTGCCTAGGTTGAGAAGACCAAGTTTAATGTAAATGCCAAATAACCAGCATCCCTTCTATTTAAAGAAGAAACCAAATAAAATGCACGCCACTGGGCACCGTCTGCTAAAATCTCCAGTCAACGACAGTGAGAGCTCCTTTTTAGCAAGACTCTGAAGCAGCTGGGAGGTGAGTAATGTTCAATCTGTTTACGAGTTGAGGATTACATGGTTGTGAAAATGTTCACATCTGTTCTTTGAGCTGCTATGGTTGGCAGCTTAAGAAAATCTTAATGGCAGCTGAGCAAATGTCAGTGGGTGGATGGTGCCATAGACTATGATAACATTCATGTGGCTCATTATTCCTGGTCGCTCCCAAGGTGCTCCCCAACATCACTGTGAAACCAGAAGCTCAGTTTGGTTTGTGTTCCTCAGCTGAGCTTGCTCACTCGTTTTTGCGAGAACATGAATGTGTTTGTGTTAGTTGTAGGGGTTGGGGACCCAAAGAAAATCAACAGCTGGAAAGGTGCAGAGAGAAGCACCCCCAGCTCACTCCACTTATGAGTGTCAAGACCAGAAGTATTGTCTTGCTCTTCAATGGCATCCACATAGATGTAATTGAAGAAAAATACATTGTTGAGGTTAACGTTATTGATTTCAGAAGCTGTCAGCTTATATCCCTCTGGCTTTGGTCTCTTTCACCTCCTGGTTGATGAAAGATTGAGTCATGCTCACTTTCCAAATCTCTCTAATACAAACTGGCCCAGTCATCCCCATGCAGCCTACTTACCTATAAATTGGGAAGGAACCGGTTCCAAAACTGGAACACATTGGCTCTCAGTTTGCCTTTAAAAGTGGAAGGACAGATTGCCAAGTTTCTCCAATTGCTGTGTCTCCAACATAGTTCTTCCCTGACCCTTAGTGTTGCTTTTGACCGCAAACCACACTGTACCTATCCCTGTATCAGGTTGCAATTGCTTCGTATTACTGTGGCTCTGACTCCTGCTGGCCTTGTTGCATGTTAGTACAGCAATGGATGTCTCTACCTACACGGCAAAAGTGAGGACTGCAGATGCTGGGAATCAGAGTTTAGATTAGAGTGGTGCTGGAAAAGCACAGTAGTTCAGGCAGCATCCAAGGAGCAGGAAAATCGACGTTTTGGGCAAAAGCCTTCATCAGGAATCTCTACGTACACACCCAGTGTACAGAGCTGCTTGAGACTGGCTACAAACCCAGGAACAGAACTCGTATTCTATGGTTGAACATTGCTTTCCCTGTCTACTCCTCCCTCCCAATCACCTCCCCCCTTGTACATTCATTTGCCCTCTAGGGTACAGGTATCTATTATCATCTGCTACTTTGGCTAGTGAAAGCCTTCTATACGTTTCCAATAAGAGTGTAAGATTACCAGGTGGGGGTTTGGTAGTCAACCCAGTGGTGTTCACACCGAAAGCACGCTCACTCACTGCAAAGCTATGACACCTGTTTGTTTCCCTCTCTAATCCTGGGTGGTGGTGGCAAATGTGCATGTCTCCATCACTGCACTGACCAGGTTATTGAACTCAGTCAAGTAGAGCACCTCTGGTTTCTCTTGCTTATAAAGTTTGTGAACTACCAGGTGAATGTGTTTGGTGCTAGTTAAAACGGTGATTTTTCCCTTGTGAGTGAAAAGAGTTTTGATTTACCAGCTGTAACATCACCTCAAGATCCTGCAACAAAACTGTGCAACTGTCTGAGATTTTTTTAACATGTTCTCTGCTTCTGCCACTTGTCAGGTCTTTAGTCTGAAGATGAACAGGAATGTTAGAGCAGGAATAATGGAATAGTGAACTTGAGGGGACTTGAGTCCAACTCCTGTCACAGCAATGAAGATTGTAATTGCAAAGAATAAATTTGGAAAACGTTATGGTTGTCAGAAATGACCAGATTCCTCCATCACCACCACCGCATCACCAGAGGTGTCAGTATAGTGCAAAATGTTGGAAGCTTCAACATTGACTCTGGACTCCATTAAGACTCATGGCATCAGGCTAAGCAAAAGCAAGGATGTTTATGACCATCAACTGATGTTCCTTCCTTCCCAAAACCTCCACACTGCCCAATCTGAGATGTGGTAGATAAAACCATTCTGGCAGTAGGTAACTGTTTCAGCTCAGCTACATCACTGGCGTCTACTTCAAAGCATGAAAACGTGACCGGGTATATCCTGCCTATATTTTTTTTTAAAAAGCAGGACAAATCTAACCCAGCCAATTAACACCCAATCAATATCCTCTTGTTCATTCGCAAGATCATCATCTTGGACAAAAATAGACCAAAGAGCTTAATCCTGGAGGGTGAGTTAGAAGTGACTGCTTTTGACAACAAGGCAGCATTTGTCAGACTGCTACCAAGGCAAGACTGTTTCTGAATTGTGTGAAATCATACCTAGCTCAAAGAAAGATGCTGGAAGCCAATTGTCTCAACTCCAGGACCTCACTGCAGGAGTTCCTCAGGATAGATATTTTCTAATCCACCTATTCAGAGATGCTGCTCACACCTCTCAAGCAGTCGGGCCCTGAACCTTGGACTCTAGGTACCAAGTTCCTCAATGTAATGTCCTAGGCTCAACCATCATCAGCTCGAGCTGCTCAGTGACATGAATACCAGACAATGGTCATCTCCAACAGCAGAGATACTAGGTAATGATAAAGTCAACAAACTCCCAGAGGACCACAGGGCTGCTCTTTGATAAACAAGAGGTGGTTTAACCTGAGGGTCACCACGCCTTGGGCGAGGGGAGCGGTTGTGAAGGGGAATCCTGGTTTGAGAATCTTTTGGAATTCTCTTCCTCAAAAGGCAGTGGATGCAGAATCTTGAAGCACTTTGAAGGCAGAGGTAAAGAGAGAGTTTTGGTTTCCAAGGGGATAAAAGGTTGTCAGTGACACACGGGAATGTAGAGTTAAAATCAGATCAGCCATGATCTTATTGAATGGCAGAACAGGTTTGAAGGGCTGAGTGGTATCTATATACGTTTGCATTTGGATGTATGTCATTGATTCAAAGTTGGTGGACTCTCTCTGGAATAGCGTTAATAGCATGTAGACTAGAGCGATTCAAGAATACTGCTGACGTGCATCTTCTTGAGGTCACTTCGGAATGGGCAATAAATGCTGGCCCAGCCTACAAAGGCTGTGAAGAATGGGGAGGGAGATAAAACAGCTTTATTAACATTTGATCAGTTCAGCCTCTTCAGCGTCAAAAGGTGAGGCACTGGAAAAGTACAGCAGATCAGGCAGCATCAGAGGAGTAGAAGAGCCGACATTTCAGGCATAAACTCTTCATTTCTGATGAAGAACTTATGCCCAAAATGTCATCTCTCCTGCTCCTCGGATGCTGCCTGACCTGCTGTGCTTTTCCAATGCCACACCTTTTGACGCTGATCTCCAGCACCTGCAGCCCTCACTTTCACCTCATCAAGCTCTTAGTCCCCTACTATGGACTAAAGTTTAGATTTGCTGTTATGATTATACAAATATATAACTCCTTATTATTTAGCAGGGTAGGGTTTGCAAAATGTGGCATTATCATGCAGAACTCCTTATTCAGCTGAATAATTGGTAACAAAGGGTAGAATTCTCCCTGTTTGTTCAGCAGTTCGAGATCACTAAACGTGCAGAGAAACTATCGCTTCAATTCGTAGCACTTGGTTAGTAACACTGACAGGTCTGTTCGTTTACCAGGGTGAGGGTTGCTAGCCACGTCATGAAACAAGATTCTTGTTAATTCAGCAGGGCAGAGACAAAATCTGAACACTGTTTATTTTCACTATCATTATGAGTTATCTATTGTACACAGCTCAAGATACTTCGAGACTGCAAACTGTTAGGAGCTCTTTAAAGGAAGAAACTATCTTTTCATCTGAGGAGGGATATTAATAATGCTTCAACATTTCTGCGACTAGCGAGTCACTTTATAAATGTGGGCCATTACTGCTGAGCTGAGGACACTTGTAGCACTTTTTAAAATGCAGTGTTGCCTGATGACTTGTGTATTTCTGGTCGCTTTTCTTAACAGAAATTCTTTTTTTAAAATAAAAGCTAATTGTTTCAATTGGAACAAAGAAGAGAGGAGCACATCTGAAAATGTCAGTGCAGAATTCACAGGGCCTACTGTGGTGCAGTGTTTTACTCCAGGGCCGATCTATGAATTTTCCCCGGTTGCTCTGGCAACTGAATCTGTCTGAAGCCTCCTCGTTCACAAATGCTGGTCCTTTAATGTCAGGTTTGGTCTCTAAAGAGAGGGGGGAAAGCATTAAACAAAATCAATTTTGTACCAAGGCAACGTAATGTTTCAGGTCAGATGTGACGAATATAGGATGTCAAGTTAATTTATTGCCTACCTTGTCACTGAGTTTGACAGATTAATTGGCAGCCATCTTGAGACTTTCAATGAAACCACCTAAACCCAATTAAAGCAATGGCAGAGGGTGTTTATTGTTTAGTGAGATTTCACTTTTGATCATATCCAGGAAATAATAAAATGATTCAATCCCTTGGTTTAACACAAATTGTTTAGCATGATCTTATTACATTTCGAGGTATGGTGGAGATCCTGTGAAGAGACTAAAAGGACAACAATGGGAATATCCTGACCTTGTAACCCAGGACTGACCTACGACCTGTTGTGCTGTATGCCATGTTATTATGGGAAATGCCAAGTGAACTGTAAAAATTAAGCTGCAGAATCCCTAAAGCAAAGATTACTATTGATGACTGCAGAATTGCTAATGATGGAGATTTTGGGAAATCTCTCAAATGCTTCCTCATCTCTCTTCAGCTACTTCAATTGATTTTTACAGAACTGGCAGAGAAGTTTGGAAGAAGAACTTCAGTGATCGATAACCTTGATAGTTTCAGCCTACTTAAAAAGCCAACAGAACTTTTGTTTGAAAAACCTAGTTTTAGGATTAATGCATTTTTTTTTCTATTTAAATCTGAGAGTTTAAATAACTGGACTGGTGAAGTACAATATTCTCTCAATAATTGACAATAAAATATTTACCATACCCTGTAGTTTAATGACTATATCTTTATGGATGATTGAAAGACCTCCTGCTCAGCACTTGCCCTTGTTTGAGATATCATTGGCATGAGGTGTTTGACCAAAAATACAACAGAAAGTTAACAGAAGGATTAGTTTGTTGGGCCATTCAGTTGAGTCACTTCCCAAAGTCTTTCCAGTTTAAAATGTGAAAATTAATGTGACCCTGCAAAAACAAAATGGGCAATCAAGCAGCATGTTATACAACTTAAATATGTAATTGTGAACATGCACATATTGTAGATTGATATGTAAGGCAGCACCTAAAGATGAAAATCTGCTTTTTAAAGCATTTTGTATCAATGTTATTTTATGAGCTCACCAGTCCATTTCTTCACCTGAGCTGCTCCAGTTCATAGACATTGGCCAGGATGCAGTGGAAGTGCTGGCTCTGGTCTTGAGGTGACTGAGGTTTTGTTCCAGGTTGTTCTGAAGCACCAGGGAGACAGAGTTTGGTTCAGATAGGCTGCAATTCAGCAGTGATGGCATCGCTATTGGGTTTGTCATCCGAGTCAGGCATTGCCATAGGATATAGAAGTAGAGTCAGGCCATTTGGCCCATCGAGGCTGCTCTGCCATTCGATCAAGGCTGATGTTTTTCAATCCCATTTTCCAGTCTTCCCCGCCTCCCCCCCCGCCCCAGTTTCCCCGCCTCCCCCCCGCCTCCATAACCCTTGATTCCTTTACCAATCAAGAACCTATCTCTGTTTTAAATACACTCAGTGATTTAGCCTCCACAGCCCTTTTGAGTTCCACACATTCACCACTTTCTGGCTGAAGAAATTAGTCCTCATCTCAGTTCCGAAGGGTCATCCCTTCACTCTGAGGCTGTGCCCTCAGTCCTGGTCGCTCCTGTTAGTGGAAACATCATCTCCACGTCCTTTCTTTCCAGGTCTCAGTATTCTGTAATTTGATCACCCCCCCTCATCCTTGGACTACAGACACCAGGTAGTCTCAGCGAGTGGCTAACTCTCAATTTTGGTCCAACTGGGTGTTTGCCTCTAAGGATTATGGGTGCCCTTCTCACATGACCTGGATTGAAGTCCATTTAAACCTGCTGGCCACATAGGTTGCAACCACCTTTATACCACCTAAGAAAACAGTCAGCCCTATGGTCTTTTCCCCAGGGTAGGGGGAGGTCCAAAACTAGAGGGCATAGGTTTAAGGTAAGAGGGAAAGATTTAAAAGGGATCTGAGGGGCAACGTTTTCACACGTTGGGCGAGGGGGCAATATAAGGAACAAGCTGCCAGAGAAAGTGGTGGAGGCTGCTACGATAACACTAAAAAGACATTTGGACAGGTACGTGGTTAGTAAAGGTTTAGAGGGATATGGGCCAAATGCAGGCAAACTAATGTAGTTTGGGAAACCTGGTCACATGGATGAGTTGGACCGAAGGGTCTCTTTCTGTACCGTATGATTGAGTGTTCACCCCCACCCAGGCAGGTGGTTAAAATCTTCAGATATTTCCAAGACCCCTCTGAGTTCACTGAAGGAAAATTTCCAAAACATGGAAAACAAAGCATGAGTTTCTATCGCTGGCATTGAGGCTGCTTAATCTTGGAGCTGTTTGCTACATGAAAATGTTTATGTCATTACACTGATTCCAATAATCTGCTCTTAACACTTGTTCCGGAAAATTCCATTCGAGTTAGTAGCTGGAATTCCCTCTTGCTTTGTGTAGAATGTGACCTTGGGTTTATATTGCTGGTAGTCGAGAGATTTTGAAATGCCTGCAGCAGTGTGGGAACAGATAAACTTTTATTTTCAGCCTGTGTTTTTTAACCTCCTTCCCCTCCCCCCCCGGTGGAGGGCTAACTGCTATAATTAATGCTGCAAATTGTAGCTGAGCCTGAGCATCGAGGAGCAGTAATCTCTCTGATTGTAGGCCTGGCCGTGTAATTGTAGGACTCGCTTGATTTGGAGTGAGAGATCAGCCGGAATTGTTGTGTGGATTATGATTATTGAGTCAGCCTCCTCCCCCCCCCATGTCCTAGAGCTTCACTGCTGGATGAGCTGGCAGTGCCAGGCAATTCCATCACCGCAGATGGCATGAGAGTAGCAGACTGTGTGTGTAATTGCGAGGCATATGCTGCTGTCTCGTGTAACAGGATGTTGAGGTACCCAGGCTATAAATCTATGGAGGGGGGAGGTGGGGAGAGCACAAACTGGACAAACTGAGCTTGCCTTGCAGATATCAATCAGTCAGATGGCTTCATGGCTGTTTGAACAGTTGTCTTTTGGAAGTCGTACCTGTTCCCTGATTTACTTCTTTTGATTTGATAGTGTCACATGTACCTCGGTACAGTGAAAAGTTTTGTTTTGCATGCAGATCATACCGCACAAAGGTCATCAGGTGATTGAACAGAGCGAGAGACACAAAGTGATGGCTGCAAAGAAGGTGCACAAAAAGCAAGATCGACGTTAGACTTAACATTTTAAGAGGCCCATTCAGAAGTCAAGTAACAGCGGGGAAGAAGCTGTTCTTGAGCCAGTTGGTCTGTGTGTTTAAGGTTTTGTATCTTCTGCCTGACAGAAGAGGTTGGACGAAATGATAACCAGGCTGGGAATGCTCCTTGATACTGGCTGCCTTTGTGCAGTATTGGGAAGTGTAGATGGAGCCTCAAGCAGGTCTCATCAATGGGAAAACGTTTGAGGTATCATCCTACTATCTCGAATCCCCCTCTCACCCTGACCAGTACCCCCTCCAGGCTGTCACAGCTCGCGCCTCCCCTCCCCCCCCCCATCCCCCCATTCCTTTGTAGCCTTTGTTATGGTGAACAATATCATCCTCCTCCCATACCTCTCCTGCAGCTGCTCTCCCACCCTTGCCAGAGATGTGAGTTCATGGGCAGATTTGAGAATGAAAATGAGAATTTTGAAATAGGAATGTTGCTTGAGGAGGAGTCCAAGGTCACCCAAGCATAAGGTGTTGGGACACAGGACGAGCTGGGAGTTAGGATTTGGGCAGTTGGGTTTTGGATGATTTCATGTTCTTGGTGGGGTGTGGGTGGCTTGGGTTTGGGGGGGGAGAATGTGGAAGACTAGCCAAGAGCACTGTCCAGAGAAGCCGAGAGTTTCAGCAGCAGATAAGCTGCATAAACTAGGGCAATGTTATGAAGATGCTTTGGCTTCTCTCTGTCTCTCTTGCTCTATATATATTTCTATCTCTCTCTCTCTCTCTCTCTATCTCTATCTCCTGTTTCTCCAACTATCTGTCCATGGCCCCCTCCTATTCCCTATCTACATGCTGGCTGTCAGCCCCGTCATCTCAGAGCACAGCATTAGTGATCATGTGTATGATGTCACGCAGCTTGTATTCCCTGCCACCTCTCTCTGAGCTTCCAGCACTGAGTGAGTGCAATTACATCCCAATGAAATACTGAGAAGGTGGAAGCCATTGTGTTTGCTGCCTGCTGCAAACTCTATTGCCTAGGACTGACTCCACTGTCTCTCTCAGGGCACTGTCTGAGACACAGCATGTTTGTCATCTGGGTGTCATTTTTGATCCTGAGGTAAATTTGACTGTGTTCATAAAATCTCTAGGGCATCTCAATAACCACCCCTACTTTCATCCCTATTATATCATTCTACTTTCAACCTTGCCACAGATCACCTACTGAAACCCTTGTCCACGCCTTCACTGTCTCTTGATTTAACTCTTCCTACACACTCCTGCCTGCTCTCCCACATCTGTTCTCTGTAAACACGAGATTGTACAGAACCTAGCTACCAGTAGAGACAGCCCCATTTCCCGATCCAACCCTGTGCTTGGTTACCCACATGGGATCTCGGTCAAGAAAGTTCTTGCCCTTGTTTTGAGATTTCTCTCCAGTCACCCCTCTACCAGTCTGTGTAATTTCCTCTGATTGTAGCCTCTTTTGTGTCGCTCTGATTTTAATCGTTTGTGCCTTCAGCTGCCCAGGCCTTAATGTAGAATTCCCTCCCAACAACTACCAGCCATTCTCCAACTGTCTGCTTCTTTAAGATACGCAGTGAAACCTACCTCTCTGATCACGCTTCTAGTTACTCTATGACTCATCTGATTAGAATCACATTGTGGCTCACGGCCATATCTTGTTTTGTAATGCTCTTTCGAATGTTTCATAACCTTAAAGGTGCAATATAAATATAAGTTGTTGCTGCTAGTTTTGTCTGAGGTCTTGAGGCAGTGGAAAAAAAGGATGACTTTGGTGTCTAGCTCTAACTTACAATTTGCACGACAACTTCTGCAACTGTTTTAGCTATTCTGTACCAACATTAGTAATAGTCCATGAGCAAGGGTGATATCAGGGAGGATTCTGAAAACAAGAATGGAAATTTCAAAATCCAGCCAAACCCTGCAAATGATTGAATGCCGTGATCTGTTTTTGATTAGAGTTGTAGACCTGCAATAGTAGCGGGATATGGTTTTGGTGTTTTTAAAACACCCCCACCCTCACCCCAACCGAAGGCTGGACCATGTTATTTCACAGCTATGAATGCAAGTTGGTGACCTTCCCTCGATGCCTGTGGGATTACCAGTGTTTGAGAGCAGGTAGAGTGAGGGGGCTGGGGCTATCGACTGACCTTTGTTTGCTATTTTACTGCCTCCTCCATCCTCCACAGCTCCCTCCCTCTGCTGGCCTTGGGATTTTACTGAATCGAAAATTGTACACCTGAATGTGCCTCCTGCTATTCTGTGTTTCTTTCTCACCTCCGGTTCAGTTTGGATTTTTGGTAGATATTGCGTAGCCCTAGAATGCCTAATTTTCCTAACTTTTCTAAAAGAAAAATTTTGTCTACATTGAAGTTCCAAACAGGGACTTGTGGAAGTTTGCAGAACACTGGTAAAAGCATTAAAAAGGATTGATTTTGCAAATCCATTTGCTTTCAGTCCTAGTGAGAAACATTGTTTTGAGGCAGGGGTCCCTTCCTCCCATGCTGTGAAATACTGAGTTCTTCCTTCCAGCAATTAAATGGGTCTTTGCTGTTTTAAATCAGTCTACCCACAAGCAACCTCACTGAAGACAATGAGTCTAATCCATGCTTTTGTTACCTTTAAGCTTCACTGTACCAAAGCTTTCCTGGCTGACCTCCCACCTTACACCCTTCATAAGTTTGACATAATGAAGAACTCCAACCAAGCACTAAGTCCCATTCATCTGTCACTCCTGCACTTGCTGAACTGCATTGCTCCTGTTCGGCCAAAACCTCAAATTTAAAGTGATTGCCTTTGTTTTCCAATCCCACTACATTGCCTTTTACTACAGTATCACTGTAATCGCCTCAATTCCACAGCCCTCTGATCTGAGTGCTCTCCAACAGTGGCCTCTTGCACATGCCTGATTTTAATTAGCCAACCATCATTGGCAGTCTCTTTGTAGAATTTCTACAGCCGGCCATTCAGATGGTCAGGTCCATCACGACCCTCTGAACAGCATCCAATCTAGACCCCTCTCCCCACAGTCCCTGTAATTCAGTATTTCCTATATCTAATCCACTTAGTCTGCATAGTTCTGGACACTATGGGCAATTTCCCATGGCCTATCCACATCATCTGCACATCTTTGAACTTTGGGAGAAAACTGGAGCACCCAGAGGAAACCCGTGCAGACACGGGAGAATGTGCAAACTCCATACAGACAGTAGCTCATGGGTGGAATCGAACCTGAGACCCTGGTGCTGTGAGGTAGCAGTGCTAACCACTGAGCCACTGTACTGACTTCATCTGCCAAGGCCTTTAAACTCCAGAATTGTGGCATCCAACCAACCAATCACTCCACCTCTTTACCATTCTTTCATTCTTCAAGATGCTCCTTACAAGCTGCACCTTTGATTTCAAGTATCGCCTTATGTGGCCAGGTGTTGTGTTTGTATTAAGGTAATGCTCCTGTGAGATACCTTGCTGCATTGTGTGTGTTTGTAGTTGTAGAATGCAAGTTGTTGTTGTAATTGGCTCCTATCTTTGCTCCAACCCTCAAACATGTCTTGGTTTTGAAGGTTGCAATATGTGGGACCCTATGAGCTGGTGAGCACCAATCAATCAAGATGACGCTTTAAGTGCATTAATTGCCTGTATTAGAGTTGCTGTAAACATTGTTTGGAAAGTCACATAGGACAGGATTAGGTTCTTCGGCCAACCATGTCTGTGCCAACCATGATGTCATTCTAACCAAATCTCATCTGCCTGCACATGGCCTGTATCCTTCTATTCCCTGCCTGTTCCTGTGTCTGTCTAAATGCCTCTTAAATATTGTTATGGTATCTGCTTCTACCATCTCTTCCAGCAGCACATTTCAGGCACCTACCTGGACAAAAGACTTGCCTATGCATCTCCTTTAAACATTTCCCCCTCTCACTTTAAACCTGTTTCCTATGTCAATTTAACTTGTGCCAACATCCTGGAGTCGACTGTGTTTGTTGGTGCTTTTTCTGCTCATTAAAGTGGACTTTAGGGATTGGTGGGAGGTGGGTGGGGATTTCACAAAGAAAGAACATGCGTTTATTTGTGTTTTTAATGGCCTCTGGATATTGTGATCACTTCACAGCCGAGAATGTTTTAGAAAATTAAAAATAGCAGTCAGTCCGTGCACAACACGGTCCTGCAATCAGCAATGAGGTAAATGACTAGATTTATTGTATGAAATACTGTTGTCGAGATTGCACTATTTGGCTCCGATGTCCAAAATCCAGACCTTTGGGATGGAGACTCTACCAGATTTCAGCTTTTCCCGGATTTTGGGCTTGGGATCTGTAATGGACTTGATGGTAGACTGCACTCGCTCATTGGGTACTCCCAGGCAGATTGATGAAGATTACCTTATTTTCAGTTAACTGTGAAGGTGTGGGAATCTCAGGGTGAAGGACTGTGTTCAGTTCTGGTCAGGAAAGATTTATTAAGCCGGAGAAGGTTCAGAAAAGATTTACCAGGATGTTGCTGGGAATGGAGGGTTTGAGTTATAAAAATGGAAAGGCTGTGACTTTTTTTACTGGAGTGTCAGAGATTGAGGGGTGACCTTATAGAGGTCTGTATCCGTGCCGTATGACTTGCACATGGGGGTCAGTGATCAAGGTGGAGGAGAAAGTAGTGTCTGAAATGGGGGTAGCCATTGGCCTTTGGCTACCTGTGCGTTTAAAGCACCCTATAATCAATATTTGTTACCTTTTGGTCTCTTTCAAAAAGTTGCTTGAGCTGTGTTTCATCTTTGGTGGCTGCGTTCAGAGCAAACGATTGCAAAAAAGGGAGCATAAAGCAGGCACATGGCTCTTAATGCTGTATACAAACAGCACATAAAAGGCCCACAGACATGATGTTCCAATGTTTATGAGAAATGCAAGCAAAACGAAGCCAGCACATCACTTTAATAGATCTTATCAAGGCATTAGACACTGCCCAGGGATGGATTTGAAGCAATCCTTGAAAATGTGGATAACGCCCACCCCAGGCTCCTTGCCATGGAGCAGCAGTTTAATAAAATCAGTATGGACAAATCAAGCCCAACAGTGACCCCTCAAATCCCTTTTCTAATTTCCAATGGCATGAAGCAGGGTGAGCTCTGGCTATTCACAATCGTCTTCAGCATCATCGGGAAAACCAAGAGCTGAATGCTGTCAAGTAATTTACCAACTTGGGGAGTGTCAATTTGTTTAATGTCACCACCACCAAGGTCAATGAGAATATGCTTTCAGAAGTAAACTGTGCATTTGGCTGACTCTGTAAACAAGTATGGGATAACCACAGCCTTGGAGCGCAGTCCAAACTCCCAAGTGTACAAAGCCAGTGTTATCATTGCCCTTCAGTGTGGTGTTGTGTTGAGTCATGGGTCCTGTACTGCCAGCATATACACTTACTGAAGCACCTGCATCAGTGCTGTCTCTACAGCACCCACGGAATTCCTTGGCAGGACCACGTCACAAACACTGACATCTTGCAAACAGCCAACATCCTCCGTATTGAGGCTATCCTCCATCAAACCCCACTCCATTTGAGGGCTCATATAGTCCAGAGTGTTGTCCTGTCAAAGACTGTGTTGTGTGGATGGCTCACCACTGGCCAGTGGAACAGAAGGACCCCACACAAGCATTTCAGGGTCTCGCTGAAGTTCCCCACGTTAACATTGCGAATGTGAAGGACGGGCCACAGCTTGTAATGCCTGGAAACAGTAGCACAGAAAACCTTTTAGAAACTGAACAAAAAGTCAACAGGGAAGGAAGAAAGGAGAAGGACCAATCCAATTGTCCACAGCTGCAACGGCACCAACAACGGCACCCACTGTGGATGAACCTGCTGGTCACTGATAGATCTGACTAGCCCACACTGAGCCTGTACCTGAGAATTACAACCTTCTTAAAATCTTTATCCATGAAGGATTGCCAAGAAACTAAAATGGCTGAGGCAAAGTGGTATCTATTCTGATGCCTGTGCTGATTATTGCCTGCCTGTCTGTGTCTGTGTGTGTGTGTCTGTGTGTGTCTGTGTGTGTCTGTGTGTCTGTGTGTCTGTGTCAGATGCCTGCAAACCAGGAGTGCCATCACCAATTTAACTGAGATCAAAAATATCGAGATGTTACATGGTATACCTGTAAAGTGAGTTTCCATTGTTACTTGAGCATTTTCATAGTGGATTTGGTTTTTTTTAATAAAAAAGCAGGTGGACTAGCACAGAATCGACACAGCTTTAAAGTTCATAACCTTTTTAGCCTCCTGAAAAGGCTTTCATATGCAACATCACATGGAAACATAGGTGTATTTCAATGTAGTAAATGTCCTTGATTTTACCCAAAGTGAGAATAGGACCAGGTTAATATTTAATTTTTGTGTTACGATGATTCAATGAATTGTTGCAATGCTTTGAACTTTTCTCATTTTCAGAAATGCTAATGCACTGTACCTGGTTAATCTTTGCACATGATTTCAATTGAGTTTAATACTCTGAGTTGGCATGGCCAATGATGAGCAAAAATGTAATCTCTTCCAGACACACTGTCTCTGTTATTTGCATTTTTTTAGCAAATGAGTTGCTAAATGGATATTAGCATAAAGGTGCCATCTGTGCAATACTTCCTGCTGAGTTTTCATATTGCCACATAAACCAGGCATTTTAAAAGTTTTTTTTTAACCCTTGTATATTCATTTGAAATGAAATTCATTTGGGTAGTGTACTTATAGGGAGGGGGAGCAGATTCACCAGAAATCTTCAAGAAGTAAATGGATGAACTTTTGAAAGGAGAAGAATTAATAGGGCCGTGGTAGGGGAGAAAGGCCAGAGCAGTGGGAATACATAACTAGTTGTTTCAGAGACCTGGCCAAGGTGTGATGAGCTACCTGTCCTCATGTGCAATAGGATTCTGTTATTATTAGGTTAGATTCCCTCCAGTGTGGAAACAGGCCCTTCGGCCCAACCAGTCCACACTGACCCTCCGAAGAGTAACCCACCCGGTGACTAATGCACCGAACATGATGGGCAATTTAGTATGATCAATTCACCTGACCAACACATCTTTGGATGGAAACCCATGCAGACACAGGGAGACATGCAAACTCCACACAGTTGCCTGAGGCTGGAATCGAACCTGGGACCCTGGTGCTGTGAGGCAACAGTGCTAACCACTGAGCCATCGTGCCGCCCTATGATGTGTTTCTGGTGAGGTGGACGGAAGACGTGTTGACCAGGACACTTGAAGTTTCTGGTCTTTGAATAATGCCATGGGATTTTTATTGGATCTATCTGTGAGGGCAGATAGGACTTTGAAATTATGTCTCAGCCAAAATTGTGACACTTCTGAGAGCAAAGCATTCCCTCACTGAAATGTCGGCCTGGCTTGGAGACCTTAACAATGACACACAAAGCCGGAGTTGTTACCACTGAACCACAGCTGCAGCTTTTAACACAGAAAAAACACCCACTTATTTGGCCTAATAACAATCTGATGGTGAATTGATTTGAAGTTTGAGGGCTCATTCTCAGGACATGGTGGCTGAATGGTTAGCAATGCTGCCTCATAGCGCCAGGGACCTGGGTTCAATCCCAGCCTTGGGCGACTGTGCAAACTCCACACAGACATTCTCCTCATGTCTGTGTGGGTTTCCTCCAGGTGCTCCAGTTTCCTCCCACAGTCCAAAGATGTGCAGTTTAGGTGGATTGGCCATGCTAAATTGCCCATTGTGTTCAGGAATGCATAGGTTAGGTGAATTGACCATGGAAAATAGAGGGTTACATGGATAGGATAGGTAGGGGATTGGGTCGGGGTGGGATGCTCTTCAGAAAGTCTTTTGTGTACTTGTTGAGTTGAATGACCTGTTTCCACACCGTAGGGGTTCATTGGGCAACAAATGCCCTATCACCTTTTGGATTCTGATTGGAATGGGGGTCTGACGTATGTGCAAAATGGTGCTCAGGCACACAGGAGGAAGTCACTTGAATAGAGGTTCATTGGATCTGACAGTTGGTCGGGTCCAATTACCTATTAACGTACAGCTTCAGGAGCTATCATAGACCAAAGGTAGATAAGCAAAGGTAGATCATTCAGCCCACTGAATCCACTGTGCCATTCAGTGAGATCATAGCTGACCTGATAATGCTCAAGTCTACTTTCCAGCCTTTTCTCGACAATCCTTGATTCCCTTCGTGATTAAAAACCTCAGGATGGAATGGGACTTGTTGCAGAAACAGCCTAAACAAGAAACGTAGAGACTTATGCTTTCGAGCAACATTTGAGTTTGCATTTATCGGTGGGAAACAATGGAAGCTTCCAAATTTAATTTCCTGAATACTGTGATGTGGCAAAATCCCTAAATGGACTTTCTTGATCTCGGATTAAATTATTGTATTTCGTTCTTTCCTTGAAATGTGAAATGTAATTCTAATCAGTGCACGCGGTATTTATAACCAAGTCAATATGCTCGGTGTTGAGCGATGTATTTGGGATATGCACCATCTCATGTTTCTTTAATACCCCCCCAGGGACCTCTATGAAAATGCACTTCAAACCATTGAGAGTTTTAGCCACACTAAAATATTCTGAAGAAATAGATATTAAGGATTTCTGTAGCCTCAGGAATGCGAGAACTGTACTGAAATTAAATTGCTTAGGAAAATCTCTATTTTGTGATGGAAGCAGCTACTTAAAAATGGGAAAAAACATCTGGGCATTTGAGTTTTATATATTCAATATAAAACAAGGACAGGTATTAAGCAAAAGATAGTTAACTTTTTAGTTTCTAACGGAACTCATGTGCTACTGAGTAAAATCTGTACATGTCTGATGTTCAGGAAGTCATGGGTAAATGGATGGATTAATTTGAAAATAACTTTGTTCCAGATTCTTCAAAGGGGTCAATAAATCTTGTTAAGCCTGGCTGATGTTTGACTGTTTACTGGATGCAGTTAAGGAAAACAGTTTGTTTGATTTGATAGAAACTGCTCCTCCTGTCTTCATGGCTTGAGATTAATTTAGGATATCTGGTGGGCATGGACGAGTTGGACTGAAGGCTGTGTTTCTATATGATACCTATATGGTAAATGGAAAAACCCTCGGGAAAATTGATGTACAGACAGATCTGGGAGTTCAGGTGTATTGTACCCTGAAGGTGGCAATGCAGTTAATAGAATGGGAGAAAGTGAGGGCTGCAGATGCTGGAGTACCAAAGTTGAAAAATGTGGTGCTGGAAAAATACAGCAGGCCAGGCAGCATCCGAGGAGCAGGAGAATCGATGTTTCGGGCATAAGCCCTTCTTCAGGAATGAGGTTGGTGTGCCAAGCAGGCTGAGATAAAAGGTAGCGGGGAGGGAATTTGGAGGAGGGGCGCTGGGAATACGATAGGTGGAAGGAGGTGAGGGTGATAGGCCGGAGAGGGCATGGGGTGGAGAGGCCGGGAAGAAGATTGCAGGTCAAGAGGGCAGTGCTGAATCCGAGGGTTGGGACTGAGATAAGGTGGGGGGGGGGGAAA
>NC_057727.1:16599779-16601027 GCF_004010195.1 Chiloscyllium plagiosum | reverse complement strand
AGGTTGGGTTGGTGGGGAGTGTGGACCTGACGAGGGAGTCACGGAGGGAGTGGTCTCTCCTGAATGCTGATAGGGGTGGAGAGGGAAATATATCCCTGGTGGTGGGATCTGTCTGGAGGTGGCGGAAATGACGGAGGATGATACGATGTATCCGGAGGTTGGTGGGATGGAAGGTGAGGACCAGTGGGGTTCTGTCCTGGTGGTGATTGGAGGGGCGGGGTTCAAGGGCGGAGGTGCGGGAAGTGGAGGAGATGCGGTGGAGAGCATCGTTGACCACATCGGAGGGAAAATTGCGGTCTTTGAAGAAGGAGGCCATTTGAGTTGTTCAGTAGTGAAATTGGTCCTCCTGGGAGCAGATGCGGCAGAGGCGGAGGAATTGGGAATATGGGATGGCGCTTTTACAGGGGGCAGGGTGGGAGGAGGTGTAGTCTAGGTAGCTGTGGGAGTCGGTCGGTTTGTAGTAAATAGAGTAGCCAGGAAGGCGTATGGCATGCTTTCTTTCATTGGACAGGGTATTGAGTACAAGAGTTGGCAGGTCATGTTACAGTTTAGATTACATTCCCTACCGTGCGGAAACAGGCCCTTCAGCCCAACCAGTCCACACCATTTCCCTCTGGCTAATACACCTAACACCTAATAACACCTAACCATGGGCAGTCAAGCATGGTCAATTCACCTGACCTGCACATCTTTGGACTGTGGGAGGAAACCGAAGCACCCGGAGGAAACCCATGCAGACACTGGGAGAATGTGCAAATTCCACACAGACAGTCATCCTAGGCTTGAATTGAACCTGGGACCCTGGTGCTGTGAGGCAGCAGTGCTAACCACTGAGCCACCGTGCCGCCCGTAAGTTGTATGGGACTTTGGTTCGGCCACATTTGGAATACTGTGTCCAGTTCTGGTCGCCACATTACCAAAAGGATGTGGATGCTTTGGAGAGGGTGCAGAAGAGGTTCACCAGGATGTTGCCTGATACGGAGGGCACTAGCTAGGAGGAGAGGTTGAGTAGATTAGGATTATTTTCATTAGAAAGACGGAAGTCAAGGGGGGGATCTGATTGAGGTCTTCAAAATCTTGAAAGGTACCGACAGGTTGGATAGCAGATCTCTCTCTCTCTCTCTCCCCCCCGTCTCTCTCTCTCTTTCCCCTCCGTCTCTCTCGCTCTCTCTCGCCCCCGTCTCTCTCGCTCTCCCCGCGTCTCTCTCTCTCTCTCTCTCTCTCTCTCTCTCTCTCTCTCCCTCTCCC
>NC_057727.1:16546081-16594608 GCF_004010195.1 Chiloscyllium plagiosum | reverse complement strand
TTCTCTTCCCCTTCTCTCTTTCCCAGCCTCCCACTTTTAAATATTTGAAATATCTGATATCCGCCTAGAGCTTGGCTGTGTACATTACAGCACTTTGCAAGGGATCAATGACACTTGTGTTATTAATCCCCATAATATCCTCATATGCAGCAAGTGTCAGCAATGGGAATGTGAACCCTAGGTAATGAAGTCTTAATAAGAGCCCTGTGGAAACAAAAAGGAGATCCTCTTGAGCCTACAAGTTGCGGATATCCTGCCTGGCACTCTGGTGATACAGCTGTGCATCACAGCATGTGGAGGTGGTATGTCTGCTAATTGATGAATCTATTTTGGATTGCTGTGATTGGTTGAACTCTCGAAAGTGTCCAGGTAGTCACTAAGTTTCCCAAGTGCAAACATTGTTTCTATTCCACACAACTGAGTCCCTTTCTGAAGGGCAACATTTTTATTAAATGTTCACGTCCTTATGGCTCTCACACTGGGTGCCTGTGCTCTAGCTACAGATGGCAGCTGAAGTTGTTCTTTAGCCTAACGTAGCAATGTCTTACTGCCTAAATGACTGGCTTGCACTATAATTGGAGTTATTTAAGAACAAAAGGAAAATAAATCAGACCTTACGTGCTGTGCAGGTGTTTGTTGAGATCAATGTTACATTTCAGAATCATTTGTTCTGGGAAAAAGCATTTTTGGATTAAAGATGGGGAAATCCACATCTCAAATACAGTTGCATTTCCAAATTTTCAATCATTCAGGGGATGAGAGCTTTGCTGGCATAGGCCAGTGTTTGTGGCCATCCTGACCTTTCCTGGTAGAAAGGGTTTATCTTCAGTTGATCTTGAGAGTATTTAGTGTTCATTCTTCCTGGAAGTTTTGACTTGTTAAACTGCTGTTCTCAGCTTGAGTTTCTCGTTAACAATGTGGGAGTTTGTCTAACCACCCTAACATCTGTATTAGAAATTTCTGAAGAGTCAGCTCTGATTGTTGTACGTGTGCTGCTGATACTGATGCTAGCTGCTGGGAACAGGATGGATTCTGTCAGGTGGTGCTTTTTTATTTTGCACAGCGTTGCCCTGTTGTTCCAAGTCAGTTGCCATTTGTTTCCTCAGGCTTTCATCAGATTAACAGAGATATCGATTTCTAAGCAAGCGATTATTAAAAACTCCCACACACATTCACTGAAGTACTCTCATATGGATATATCAACTTACTCCAAGGTATGATCTTATTCCCAAATTATCACAGAATCATAACAGTGCAGAAGGAGGTTATTTGTCCCATCCCACCAGCACCACTTCCATTCCCATATCCTGCACACCATTTCTATTTAAATTATCATCCAATGCCTTTTTTAATGATTTAACTGAACATGCCTCCTCCATATTTCCAGGCAGTGCATTACAAACCCTAAACTACCCACGGAGGAATAACAGTTTTCCCTCATCACTCTTGTTTTGTTTGCACAGCTCTTTAAATCTATCTGTCTCTCGTTCTTTCTTTCCCCCAGTTACAAGTCAGAATGACCTCCCCCCATCTACACTATCCAACCCACGCATGATTTTGAAAGTCTCTATTGCAACTTATCTCAGCCTTCTCTTCTCCAAAGAGAGAAATCCCAACTTCCTCATATCCGAAGACTCATTTCTGGAAACCATTCCTTATAAGCTGCTTCTGCACTCTCCAGTGCATTTGAATCTTTCCCATACCATGCCCATAACTCTACACCGTATTCCCGCTGACGTCTCCAAGCGTTTTGTGCAAATGCATCATCGCTATCCGGTTTTGTACTCTGTACCCCTACTGTTTAAAGCCAGTGAAGTTTACTAATTGCTCTCCGAACCTATCCAGCCATCTTCAATGGTCAGTGCACATGTACACCCAGGTCCATCTGCTCCTGCACCCCTTTTAGAATCCCAACAGAATGGAAGCAGGCCATTTGGCCTATCAAGTCCACATTGACTGTCGGAAGAACATCTCACCCAGACCAACCCCCACCTACCCTATCCCTGTAACCCTGTGTTTCCCATGGCTAATCCACCTAGCCTGCACATCAGAGCACCCAGAGGAAAGTCTCACAAACATAGAAAGTCCCCTAAGGGTGAAGTTGAACCTAAATCCCTAGCGCTATGAGGCAGCAGTGCTAACCACTGAGCCACCGTACTGCCCAGTACCGCCTACTTTGTATTGTCTGGAATTTTGTGGAAAACTTGAGGTTTCGCATTGGTAACCTTGAAATTGACATGAACCATGTACTTATCCATATGGACGGACACATGCACACAGGCCTATGTCCTGCTAGTCCATTTGAATAGGAAAAGGATGCTGTTGACATCATTATTGTGTGCCTGTACCCACTGGAACTGGAAGTTGGAATTGGAGCCAGATGTGATGCATCTGTTATTGTTGCTTCTCCAATGTCCATTCCTTTCACTGTCCCACTTGCTGCCTCATTGCTAACCTACACGGCTCCTACCTTACTCAAACAGAAGGGCAGCCAGTGAGGTGGTGAGTGAGTTGCTGAGGCCTGTTACTGAACGGTCCTCTGGGTTAACACTTCAGCAATTTGCTTCGAGGAGACCAGGCCGTGAACTTCAATTGCATAGGTCCTGTTGTGTCATTAGCTGAAATGTCATGGGCGCTGTAAGTGCATGGACGATGAGTTGTAGTGGCTGTACATGCAGCCCTCACACACACAGAGAAGGGCTCTCCAGGGACATGCACATAGAGATGTACAAAACGAAAGCAGACCCTTTGGTCCAACTTGTCCATGCTGACTAGATATCTCAACCCAATCTAGTCCCATTTGCCAAAACTTGGCCCATATGCCTCCAAACACTTCCTATTCATCTACCCATCCAGATGCCTTTAAAATGCTGTAATTATACCACCCTCCACCACTTCCTCTGGTAGCTCATTGCACACATGCACCACCCTCTGTGTGAAAAAGTTGCCCCTTTGGTCCCTTTTAAATCTTTCCCCTCTCACCCTAAACCTATGCCCTCTAGTTCTGGACTCCCCCACCCCAGAGAAGAGACTTTGTCTATTTCCCCTATCCATGTCCCTCATGATCTTATAAACCTCAATCAGCCTCTGACTCTCCAGAGAAAACAGCCTCAGCCTATTCAGCCTCTCCCAATAGCTCAAACCCTCCAACCCTGGTAACATCCCACTCATTCACACTGAAGCACATGCATGTAGAGACACATTCTTACTTTGTTAAAACTGTATTATTTCAGTTCCCAAGTCGATTCAGCTTTCTTGATCACTTGATTCAATGTTCATATTGCCCTAATCATGTGACTCTCCCACTCCAGCTTCCTTCGTTCTAGGAACTGTAAGATCAGACCATCTCTGTCACTGCCAAAACCTGATCAGGGAAAAAAAAACCTCCTGTTTTCCTGACTTGACCAAACTCTGTCAAAGATCTGGGCTAGGAGGTGAGGTGCAGTCCCTGGCCACTTGATTTGAAATAACGATGTGTTTCTGGCCTCTGCGTAGGGCTGTTTTAGCTGTTCACTGTTTTAGCTCCCTAGGCTCTAAGATTTGGAATTCCCTTCCTAAATTTATTGGCTTCTTTTTCGTTTCCCTTTCCTGAGTTTATTGCACAGCTTTGTCTGAAGTTGTCTTTGCAGATGATACAATGACGTTAATGTGGTGGAAATAGAGAATTTGGAACAAAAACAGAAGTTGCTGGAAATGTGCAGCAGGTCTGACAACATCTGTGAAGGGAAATCAGAGTTGACGTTTCAATTCTGGTGACCCTTCCTCAGAATTTGGGTTACCTCACTATTTTGGTGACCCTTCCTCAGAATTTGGGTTGTCTCTCTCTAATTCCTGATAAAGGGCTTCTGCCGAACCTGCTGTGTTTTTCCAGCACTACACTCTTGAATCTGATCTCCAGCATCTGTAGTCCTCACTACTTAAACTGGTTCACTACAGCTGGCCATGCAGGCAAGTCACTATGCAACCATGCAGTATAAGGAGGGGTGGATCGCAACCTAACTTGCGCACACTCCTGGGCAGAATCTAAACTGAACCCCTCTTTCAATGCTTCTGAAAACCCAGTCTCAAAATAATGGCAGTAATTTACCTGTAGAAGCTCATACTGCACCTATCTGAATGGAGATTGTTGATTTAGATTACAGTATATAAGGTGAGCAAAAAAGTTAACTTCCTAAGACTTCTCCCAAGGTGTTGGTTCAGGTGGCAAAATGGCTAATGACAGAGCAGGAGTTCTGAAGAAGAATCCTAGTAGAGTTGAAACGTTAACTCTTTCTCACTGCACAGATGCTGCCAGACCTGGTGACTTTGTTTTTATGTCTGACCTCCAGCATCTGCACTTGTTTTTGTTTTGATTACAATCTCTTTGAAGACTCCTGAATGAAATGTGACCCAAGAGTGTAAATGAGTGTTTTCATGTCCGACCAACTTTTCAATGGTTGAATTATATTTTAGGGGCAGATCAAAATGTGCATTAGTGCTTGAGGTTGCATCAAGTAAACTGACTAATCTTGCTGAAGGTTTCTATACCTAAGAATTTAGCACAACATGCTTTTTTGCAGCTCATATTCACAGTAAGGCCTCAGTTCACATTGCCCCCAGTGTAGAATTGATTATATACAGAATCGCATATAATCCGCCATCCTCATATGGTTTGTCTATATTTTGTTTGTTCAGAGTTCCTTCTCCATCTGTACTGTGCTGAAGTTTTTGACCTTCATATGGATCTATGCTTAAATAAATGCCAATTTGCCTGTGGCATGTGGTCCACGTTACCAGTGTTGATGTGGGAACTTTGATCTTGAGCTGACTGACAGCGGTGTGCTGGCAGACTCAATCAGCCACATGCCCACATCGCAAGAGATTGCATTCAGCATGTTTATATTATACTGTTTTCACTAACACAACAGTGATGAGGTCAACAAGAGCTTCACACAACTGAATGAACACAGGCCAAGATGAGAAGTTGAGATCTTCACAGTCTTACAGGATAAGATCACTAAACCATGAGACTGTTCAGGAACCTGACAAAGCAGGGAGATTCTTGAGATATGTGGATCATTTCTGAGGGGAATAGTGCAAATACAATCTCAGGTTGGGTGAGTCTCATTAAACAAAGCTCACTTCCTTGCTGGGCCATTTTGCTTGTACAACTGAGAAGGTTGAAGCTAACCTGGCAAGTGTGTGGGAGCCAGGAGGTAATACTAGTGAGAGATAATAATGTGCAAATAATGTTCAAAGAGATAGATAATACTTGAGTAGGAACTGGTAAGGCATTAGGAGTGTTCAATGTTAGAGAGAAAATGATAAATCTGAAAATAGTGTTCCAATACGTGCATGTGACTATGTGGATTGTTAGGACACATACAGAAATAGGATGTGGGGATAGCAGATGACTGACACAAAGATGGATGGAGCTGACTAGTGAACGTTCCGAGATACAAAGTGTTCAGGATAAAAAGGAAATGGAGAGGCATATCAGTGTTGATTAACAAAACATTCCAGTGCTGGAGAGAGAGGATGACCCAGAGGTGTCGAGTACAAAATCTATTTATCGGGGTGTGAAAAGCAAGGTTCATTTACATGGCTCAGTGTAGTCTGTAGGCCACCAGCCAGTGGGAAAGATGTAGAGGAAAGAAGTTATAGCAAAGTCAAGCATTATAGGTGGCACGGTGGCACGGTGGCTCAGTGGTTAGCACTGCTGCCTCACAGTGCCTGGGACCCAGGTTCAATTTCCACCTTGGGCGGCTGTCTGTGTTGAGTTTGTGCTTCTCCCCATGGCTACGTGGGTTTCCTCCGGGTGCACCGGTTTCCTCCCACAGTCCAAAGATATGCAGGTTAGGTGAATTGCCCATGCTAAATTGCTCATAGTGTTTGGTGCCTTAGTCAGTGGGAAATGGGTCTTGGTGGGTTACTCTTGGGAGGGTCGATGTGGACTTGATGGGCCAAAGGGCCTGTTTCCATGCTGTAGGGGAATCTAATCTAATCTATAGGCAGTGGTAGGTAAGGGTAACTATAGTGAGAGAGGAGTTGACTGGAAGGGAAGACAGTGGAGCAGCAATGGCAGGAGTTTCTAAGGATAATTTGGAAGCAGAGTAGAAATTCATCCCAAGGAAAAAGAAACATACTGAGGGGAGGATGAGGCAACCTTGACTGACAAGGGAAGTCAGGGATGGCTCAAAAGCAAAAGAAAAAGCATGCGATGTGGTTCAATTAGTGGGAAACCTTTGAAAACCAGCAGAGTACAACGAGAAAAGCAATAGGGGGAGATGATGATATATGAGGGAAGATAGCAAATAACATAAAAGAAGATTGCAAGGCAGGTTAGGTGAATTGCCCATGCTAAATTGCTCATAGTGTTTGGTGCCTTAGTCAGTGGGAAATGGGTCTTGGTGGGTTACTCTTCGGAGGGTCGATGTGGACTTGATGGGCCAAAGGGTCTGTTTCCATGCCGTCGGGGAATCTAATCTAATCTATAGGCAGTGGTAGGTAAGGGTAACTATAGTGAGAGAGGAGTTGGCCAGAGTTGACAGGAAGGGAAGACAATGGAGCAGCAATGGCAGGAGTTTCTACGGATAATTTGGAAGCAGAGTAGAAATTCATCCCAAGGAAAAAGAAACATACTGAGGGGAGGATGAGGCAACCTTGACTGACAAGGGAAGTCAGGGATGGCTCAAAAGCAAAAGAAAAAGCATGCGATGTGGTTCAATTAGTGGGAAACCTTTGAAAACCAGCAGAGTACAACGAGAAAAGCAATAGGGGGAGATGATGATATATGAGGGAAGATAGCAAATAACATAAAAGAAGATTGCAAGAGTTTTATGGATATCTAAAAGGTAAGAGAGAGGCAAGAGTGGATGTTGGAATGCTGGAAAATGTGGCTGGAGAAGTAGTAATGGCGAACAAAGAAATGGTGGAGGAACTGAACAGGTACTTTGCATCAGTTTTCACAGGGGAAGCCGCCAACAACATACCTGAACTTTGAGTGTGTCAGAGGACAGAGATGACCTTGGTGGCCATCACCAAGGAGGAGGTGTTGGTGAAGGTGCAAGGTCTGAAGGTGAATACATCACCTGGAATGGATGGAATACAGCCCAGAATTCAGAAGGAGAAAACTCAGGAGATTGTAGAGGCATTGGTGGTGATCTTTCAGGAATCAGGGAGGGTGCCAGAGGACTGGAAAATGGCTAATGTAATGCCCCTGTTCAAGAAGGGAGGGAGCAAGGTGACATCAAACTACAGCCAGGTTAACCTGACTTCAGTCATTGATCAGATTTTCGAATCCATTGTTAAGACTAAGATTGCAGAGTACTTGCAAGTGCATGATCAAATAGGGCAGAGTAAGCACTGCTTCATCAAGGGGAGGTCATGCCTGACAAATCCTTTGAGAAGGTAATGAACAAGTTAGACAAAGGAGAGCCAGTGGATGTGATCCTAGCCTGTCCAAGTCCTTCTGCAGACTCCTCTCTTCCTTGACTTGTCCCTCCATCTAGGGTTATAAAACCTGAAAACTTGACAATGCCCTCAGTTCCTTCGTCCAGATTGTTAATGTGTCACATGAATAATTGTGATCCCAACACTGCCCCCCCACTGCAGACCATCTCTAGTCTCTGACTGCCATCCTGAAAAAAGACCTCTATTTATTCCTACTCTCTGCCTTTTGCCAGGCAACCAATCTTCTATCCATGCCAGTACCTTGCCCCTAACACTGTAGTTTCTTGTCTTATTTAGCAGCGTCATGCATGCGACTTGTCAGAGGCCATCTGGAAATCCAGGGATATCCAAATCTGGGATCCAAGATTCCAGGGAGAATGGGTTGAGGAACATACCAGTCAGGATTCAGTGGGCCAAATGGCCTAAATCTGCTCCTATATCTTATGGAGTAGTTTTAAATGGGGTAGAGTAGCAAAGTTTGCTGTAATTGCCTAAATATAGTGCCATTAGTCATTTAAGGCTGGAGAGGGCCACAAGTTTTTAAATTGTTTTCAGGAGAATTTTCTTCAGAATTTCTCCAGTCCAACCGCGAAATCCACTGCTAGACCAGACTCTTGGGGATGAGGTGGGCCAAGTGGGTATGGGCGAGGAAAATTTAGCAGAAAGTAACCATTGTATCATAAGGTTTAGGTTGGCTGTGGAAAACGATGAGGAGTGATCCATCATTGGAATAATGAACTGGGGGTGGAAGCCAATTTCAGTGGTGTAAGAATAGATCTGGCCCAGACAAATTGGAATTTAAGATTAGCAAGCAGAACTGTAAATCAGCAATGGGCTGCCTTTTTTAAAGAAGAGGTGGGTAAGTCCACTGTGTTAGTCTAAGAACTAGAATCGACAGTCGACTGTTCCTGCCGGATCGCCATGGCAAAGATGGCCCACTTCTCAGGCTGTAGAAATTGATGTTCCTTTTCAAAGAGAAAGTTGTCCAGGCACTGTTGATGAAGAAGAAATAGTGATTAACATGAAGCAGAAGAAGTGTGCTTGTGACAAATGTCAGATGGAGGATACAATGGGTAATCGTAGCAAATATAAAAGGTTCAAGGAGAATCAAGAAAGTAAATAAGAGAAGCTAAGAGAGTATGAGAAGAGACTTGAAGCTAACACGCAAGAAAGTCCGATGTCTACCAAAGGTACTTAATAGTTAAAAAGGTGGTAAGAAGAGGAGCTGAACAAATTAGGGACCAGAAAAATGATTCATTCTTAGAGGCAGCATATATGACAGTTGGAAATGAGAGTGGTCAGCAACTGAGCAGTTTTGTGAATGACAAAGAAGAGGTGCTAAAATAGAGAAGTTACCAGGCCTGGATGGGATCCACCCTAGATAGGTGAGGGAGTAAGTCATGTAGCTGTTGACAGAAATTTTCCAGGCCTGCCTGAACACAGGATTAGTCCTGTGGTCTGGAGGATTGCAAAAGTGACAGTTTTTTAAGAAATGTGAAAAGGATAAGCCGAGAAACTGCAGACTTGTCAGCTTGACATCAGTTGTTGGAAAACTGATGGAGGTCCATATGGTAAGTATGCACTTAGAGAAAAGTAAGTTAATACTGGACCGTCATGATGGCTTTGTCAAGGGCAGTCATGTCTGACACATTTTAATTGAGTTCTTTGACGAGGTGACACAGGCAGTGGATGAGGGTAGAGCTGTGGATGTTGTATGTTGAGACTTTGATATGGTGCCACATGGCAGGTTAGTTAGCAAGTTAGAAATGCTTGGAATTAATGGTCTTTGGCAGCATGGATTACAAGTTGGCTGAATGATAGGAAACAGGCGGTAGGTACAGTGAAACATTTCTTAGAATGAAGATGAGCTGAAAGTGGTGTTCCCCATGTAACAGTTGTGCTTTCTTTTCCTAATTTACCATAAATGATTTGAAGATAGATGTTGAGGACAATATCTCTAAATTTGCAGATGATGCTGGCCTGGGGAGAATTGTGACGATGATGCTGGGTGACTTCAGAGGAAAGTTGACAAGTTGGCCCAATGCGCAGACACCTGGCAAATGAATTGCAATATAGAGAAATGTGAGGTAATGCATTTTGGGAGAAGGAACACCGAGACAATACAGGCTCAATGGGACAACTTTGCAGGGAGTACAGGAACAGGGAGACCTCTGAGTTCACGTGCATAATTCTCTGACCAGGCAAGTTGGAACAGTTGTTAAGACAGCTTAACGGATCTTTGGTTTTATAAATAGAGGCAGAGAGGATAAAATCAAGGAGTGCAAATCATTGGTCAGATCGCATTGTGGTATTGTGTTCAGTTCTGGGGACCTTATTTAAGCAAGGGTGTTAAAGCCCTCGGGAGAGTGCAAAGGAAGTTTATGAGAATGAAACCAGGAATGAGGGATTTTAGATATAAGTAAAAATTAGAGAAATTGGGCTTATTTCTTGGAGCAGAGAAGTCTAAGAGGTGACGTTATTGAAGTATTCAAAATTGAGTAATTTTGACAAGGTAAAGAAGGATATTCTGTTTCCACTAGACAGTATGCCAGTAACAAGGGGTCACAATTTCAAGATTATCAGCAAGAAATCTAGGAGTGCAATGAAGAGCAACTTCTTTACGCAATGAGTTGTTAGGATTCAGAGTGTGCTGCCTGAGAATGGTGGAGACTGATTCTGTAGGAGGTTTCAAAAGAGATCTGGATAAATATTATAAAGTGATGAATTTTGAGGGCTGTAGAGACTGGGCTGGAGAATGGGACTAGCCAGGTAGCTCTTTCAGGAGTGATACAGACATGATGGGTTGACTGGCCTCCTTCTGTACTGTATAATTCTATGATTCTATTGAGAATCATGAGAAGGGTATAGATAGATTGGTAGAATGATCAAACAGTTGACAGTGAAATTTAATGCAGAGAAGCATTAAGTATTGCATTCTGGTAAGAATGCAGAGAGATGATACAAAGTCAAATGTATCAAAGAATGAGGTGATGCTCAGTGGTGAGGAACTTCAGTTCAGTAGAAAGATTGGAGTATTTGGGACTGTTTTGAAGAGAACAGATTGTTGAGAAAAGACCTGATGGGGTATTCAAAACCGTGAATGGTCTGGACAAAATACAAGGAGGGAAACGTGCTCATAGTTAGAAGGATTGATAATCAGAGGGTGCAGACTCGAGATTTGACAAAAGAAGTAATGAGGACATAAGGGAAAACATTTTCTGCCGTTAGGATGGAGACTTCAGTGCCTGAGACAATGGAGGAGGCATTTTAAGGGGGAATTGTGTTAGTATCTGAAATGGGAGAATGTATGGAGTTTTTGAAGGCAAGGAAATGGGGGCGCAGACAGATGTACAGTAATCTCCTGGAGTACAGGAGGCAGTGCCGTGGGGAGGAATAGGTGTTTCTGGACAATTCCTGGTCATTCCAGAAGATTGCAAACGTGAATGCATACATATTTTTGACGTGTGCCTGGCTCTTGTGTCAGCTAAGTGTGATGGTGTAGAGTTTGAGAAAAATCCATGCCCTTTTGGATATTTAATAATGGGTGAGGCAAGGGATGCATGGTATTAATATTCCTTTATAGTTTGATTGTGGAGTTGGTTGAGTAACCAATAGGTGCTGACACACAAGTGACAGAGGCTTGGGACTTTACTTGCCAACATACTGAATTTTCAAGATAGGTTCTAAGAGTTTCTGAGGAAGAATTTGAATGGTTGCCCCTTACAGCGTGAATGTCCAGAGACCAATTTCAAAATGACAGATGCATCTCAGCAAGTGAAAAACATATTAAACCCCATTGAACCTCTGTTGAATAGCATAGAGCCTTGGAAAGGGGTAGCCGGATAAAAGCCCTGATATGGTGATCTGTGGGCTGCATTGTACAGAGTAGCAGTCATCTCTGTCAACCCACCCCCAGGGTTTCAGCGGTATCTCCTGTTAACCCCTCCTTCCGTTCATTGGCACAGCTACAGAGCCTCCCTGGAGGTTTCTTTTCTCTTTCTTACATTGTGAGCTGCAGGATGAAAATTCCCACGTGTTAGTACTTGCCTTGTTCACTGTTGCTAGTTATTGCATTAAACCATAGGACAGATTGAATGGCACCGCATGCAGGGTTCTGTTTCGGCTTTGAACTTTCCACTCTGCCTTTTAGTGTGAGCATTTCCAGTACGGAAGGTAAGGTAATTTCATGCTTTCAATTGAGTCGGTACAGGAATGAGTTTTGCATTAATCATTCCAATGCGCTGGTGCTATTATAGTCTGGAACAGTGTAAAATTGCATTCTCGTCTAACTTCAGTTGTGAGAGTTGCTGTAGCTGGTTTGTGTGGTGGGATGTTGCATAAATGTGACTCTCATTAGCAGGATTAAAGGCTTGCGAGAGGTAGGGAGGCTTTCTGACCATGTGATCAGAGCTGAAAGGGTGACAGCGACTTGCCTAATATTCCCTAAGGCATTCTCAAGGAAAAGAGCTGCAAGGCCAGAGCTTGGCAACATTTAACCATGTGCTGCGACTAGTGCATTATGAATGAGGACAAATTGTGTCTATTATCTAGAGAATCAAGTGTCTTCCTCTTTTGAAAGTGGATAATTCAGAGAGAAGCATTTTCCCATCGCCGGGATGTCTGAACTTAGAACAGAATCATTTTCATGGTGAGTTACCCATGTCCCTGAAGTATCTCTGTGCATGAGTCCGTGCTTTCCGGATGGCTGTTGTCAGGACCCCGTTTGTAAATGTGTTAAAAAGCATTGTGGTTTAATTTAAAACATTGTTGAATTGCCAAATCCCGTAAAGTTTCTGAATATTCAGTTTCGAACAGTGGCTACTGACAAACATTTTGGGAGTTGCAGGGATGGGTTACAGTGATGCCAACCCCACCCCAGTGTAGGTCATTAGGCCAAGTGTGTTTCATTCAAACTATTCTGTTGACTGTGCAGCTCAGAGGTGCTCCCAGTCTTAACTGCCTCCCCAATGACATCGCCAGCAGTCAATGATTTGTACAAACTCTCAGCCGAGTGGAATAAAGAATCAGAATTGGAATAGGCCCCTTGATTCCTGGCTGTGTGACATGCTTGATGCAGATGCTGTATTACTAAGCAATGTCAGAATGGCATCGTTTATCTTTCATTTAAAGTTTAGTAACATTGACTACAGCATTGTTGTGAGAGCTGTAATTTATAAATGAGAGGAGTGGTTTGGTTTTCCTAAGTTTCCAGTCGGATGGCAATCAGAATCACCAGAGAGTGATTCTCGAGAGCTCGCTTTAACCCTGTCCATATTTTGCCTTTAAATGTTTCTCAGAGGAGATGGGCAGTGAAAGTGTATTCTTTCTTTGCTTCCTGAGTCAAGATTTTATTGACAGACTTAAATTAGTTGCATGCAACTAATTTCTCAATTTGTCCCAGTGTCAGACCCAATTATGGTATATTTTTGACATGTGAAGTAGCATCACGTTTTAAAAAGCTACTTTAACAGGACAAAATCTATTCATGTTTTCTTGGCATGCTGTTAGTGCCTTTTTTATGTGCTTAACATGGGTTTTGAATGTTTGCTCCTAGTCTGAATCTTTATTCAGATTACATTTTCAAATCAAGTCAGCCTTCAAGTTCCAACAGGTATAAGTGCTGTTAAAATAAGACTGAGCTCAGGAGGAATTGAACTATTAGTTGAATAACACAAACTAACAATTAAGAGGGAAGAAAGGTGTGGCTGTTAACTGGAAATGACATAAATGTTTCAAAATGAACTTCGCATATGAATAACTAAATTTGGAAGCAGAAAAAGGCTATTTGGCCCATCGAGTCTGTTCTATGATTCAATAAGGTCATGGCTGATTTGACAATCCTCGACTCCACTTTCTTGTCTCCCCCTCCCACCCCACCCCCCCCCCCACTACCTTTTGAGCCCCTCACAGATTGAAAATCTGTCTCTCTCAGCCTTGAATATACTTAATGACCCAGCCTCTACCATCCTGTATGTTAAGGATTTCTAGATTCACTACCCTCTGAGAAAAGGAATTCCTCTCATCCCTGTTGTGAATGGATAGTCCCTTATTCTGTGATTATGCCATCTAGTCCCACACTGTCATAGAGTCCTAGAGGTTTACAGCATGGAAACAAACTCTGGTCCAACTCATCCATGCCAACCAGATATCCCAGATAAATCAAGTCCAATTTGCTAGCATTTGGCCTTCCTATTCATATTCCCATCCAACTGCCTTGTAAATGCTGTAATTGTATCAGCCTCCACCACTTCCTCTGGCAGCTGATTCCATACATGCACCACCCTTTATGTGAAAAGGTTGTCCCTGAGGTCCCTTTACATCCTTCCCTTCTCACCTTCAAACCTATGCCCTCTGGTTCTAGACACCCCCACCCCAAGGAAAAGACATTGTCTATTTATCCTATCCATGCCCCTCATTGATTTTATTAAACCTCTATCAGGTCACTCCTAAGCTTCTGATGATCCAGAGAAAATACATCAGTATGTACCTTGTCAAACCCCTAAGAATCTCGAATGGTTTAGTAATCTCACTTCACATTCTTATAAACTCCAATGAGTACAGTCCCAAACCACTTAACCTTTCCTCTTAAAATCCAACTGTATCCAGGATCAATCTAGTGAACCTTCACTGGACTGCCTCCGTTGCCAATCACAGGACAAGAGTCAGTTTGAATGGGAAATGGGAGAACGAGACTGGAAAGTAACCAATGTAAGCTTGCACGAAAGCAGTAGTACTATTCAGACTTTACTATTGACCATGTTAATATAAAGCTGTTTTGTACTGGTTTTTCAAATATGCATGCAGAGACAAAGACATTATTATTGATTCATGATAAAGTGGAGAAGGTTAGACACTGTCTTGCCATCAGACAATGTACTCTCAAAATTAATTGCAAGTTGTTGGCTTATTTCAAGGGGGTTGAAATTGGATTCCAACTGAGAAAGGAAACATGTTGTTAGGTAAGAACAAGGTAAAGAGCTAATTGCTTTTCCATTCTTATAGATGGCACAAGCAAGATTGGTGAATGGCCTGTTTGCTGCTTTGATTTTTTCTTTCATCTCAAGTGCAATAATTCTCTATATTCTTGCTGACTCGGTGGAATGCTCAGAGTGGAAGTGACAGGCAGCAATCTTTGACCACCATCTTCAACTGTTTCACCCATTACTTCCCTCGCCACAAAAATTCACCTGTGCAGTTCCTGTGTTGGTCAAGTTGCCCCTGCCAACCTCTGTGTTGGGATGGGACAATGGTTAGGCTCTGGGTAACAAGTAGCAGGACGGCAGTGGTCATCTTTACAAGGAAATGCACAACCAACGCACCACCTCGCCCTTAACCCCAATCCTCATTGTCAACACATTACTGCTGACCAGAAGTTTAATGGCATCAGACAGCTTGGCCTCTTGGTTGCTCTTTGATGACGGGATCAGTTTTGGACCGTCGCCAGCAAATCTTCGCCACCTAATGATGAGAGCACCACCACTCACCTGGGTGGGTGCAGTTGGAACAAGACACAAGAAGCTCAACACCATCCGGGATAGAACAGTTAGTGTTATTGGCATTGCTGTTGTTGGATTTCATCATCAGTCCATCCATTCTCAGTGTGGGGAGCGCCGCAAGCTTACTTTGAGAGTCTATTCCATTCCTCTAAATGCTACGGTTGAGATGGCCAAGACTAGCAGAACTCATCGTCAAGGTTATTCCTTCATTGCAGCTGGGTCAAAATCATGCAACCGCCTTCCTAATACCCAGGTAGACAAGCAGGAGGCTTGAAGAACACAGCAAGCGAGGTGGAGAAGTCATTGTTTTGGGTGTAAGCCTTCTTCAGGAGCCCTAATACCAACGCAAGTCTGAATCAATTCAAGAAGGCAGTTCATTAGCAAAATCTCAGCCTGCTGGGAGGGCAGTAAATATAGTCCTTGTTCATGTTTCATGCAGGAATATTTTTTGAAAAATCCACTGCAACTGTAGGCTTCAACTTGTAGAATTAAGGTTTAACTTTAGGCTTACAAATCCATGTAAGAGTTTCCAATGTCTTTTCTTCCTGTGCTGCGATATTATTTTTGGGTGAAATGGATGTAGCCTGGCAGAACACAAGGCAGCATGCCACATACTGACAGGGTCGAAATCAGAAGAACACTCTGTTAAAATTATAAATTATCGTGGGTTTTTCAGAGAAGCGTTTTGTGAGGAGGTCTCTGAGAGATGTGTGATTTAACTGGTTCAGGTTTTGGTTCGGGTTTTAATGAATCTTGCAGCCATTCCTGTGGTTGGACAAGTCACAGTAGCCCCATTCTTTATTTCGTAACCATTGGGTTCTTTTCAAACTTCTGTGGCATATTGTCCAGGCAATTCACAGAGCACAACATTTTAATTACACAGCAGAGTTTCGAAGATAACATTGTGCTTTCTTCACAACTCCTGTGCAATTTAATACATTAAACTGTCAAAACAGCCAAAATTGTACAAGTATCTAAATTTCCAAAAGATGTGTGTGGTCATGTGCTCGCTGGAAAATGCAAAATCCCTCTTCCCCAAAATGGCAATCCTTCTAAAATAATTAGAACAAATTCTCTATGCTGTATAAATAACTTGCATTGCAGAGAACATTGTGATGCTTAATTTGGCTGAGTTCCCTCATTCCACATGACATTATTTCACTTTTAATAATTCAAAGGGTTTACTTTCTAACTGCTGGCACACTGGGTATATCCTCAATGCTGTGGAGGTAACTTGTATACAATGTGTGCAAATTGGTTCAGCAGTCTTCTGCAATCTTAGTAACATGAAACTATGTTGTATAAAAGGAGCAGCTGGCATCTCTCGGAGATGTGGAATGGACATATTAAAAACAAGTAAATTCGTGAGCTTGGTGAAATAGATCAGTGGTCCCTTTTTCATATGCCGCATAACCATATAACACATCTTGTAGTGCTCCTAAGCATTGCATTTATTAACATGAACACTGTCAAAACAACTAGTTTTCTCCCCTTATAACTGCATGACCTTTCAATAATTATGCACTCAGGATTACATTCCTGTTACAACTCCTTGTCGAACAGCCCGAGTATAGACGAAGGCTAAAGAGGTAAACACTCATTTTGTGGGTTGCAAATGTTCCTAGTGACAATGTAGTAACTTGGCTGTACATCAGATTAGATTAGATTCCCTACAGTGTGGAAACAGGCCATTTGGCCCAACAAGTCTACACCAGACCTCTGAAGAGTAACCCACCCAGACCCATTCTCCTACATTTACTAAAGCACCTAACACTATGGGCAATTTAGCATGGCCAATTCACCGAACCTGCACAGCTTTGGACTGTGGGAGGAAACTGGAGCACCTGGAGGAAACCCACGCAGACATGGGGAGAATGTGCAAACTCCACACAGACAGTCGCCCAAGGTGGGAATCAAACCTGGGACTCTGGTGCTGTAAGGCTGCAGTGCTAGCCACTGAGCCACCGTGCTGCCCCATCAGGCCAAGGGATGTCTGAAGCCATTGGGATGGCTGCTTTGATGTTGCTGCCTCTGTGTCCTGAGGATAATGCCTTCAAGAGGTAAATTATTGGTTTGAGTTTGCAGATGTGAATTCTTGGTTGTCAAGGTTCTTTTATTTCTGCCACCTTATCACACGGCCATTCTGGTAATGGCAGGCAAATAGCAATTGGGATTATTTGCTTCATAAAAACAAGCTGTCTGTTTTATTCCCCTTACACAGTGAGGTGTAAGTATCACAGTGATCTGACAAGTGGTTGACAGATGCAGGGGAGTGGAGCAGGGATTGCCACATGTGGTCTATCACCCCCGTGCAGCCTGGTGCTCACTGAAGAATCAGCTCGTCCATTTTAATCCCAATGTCTCTCTTTCCTTTCCTCAGTTTTGATTTCTACTTGATTATTCTCCTGAGATCACCTTGGGGTGGTTTTGCTATATTTAAAGGTGTTATATAAATGCAGTTGTGACTGGAACATGTGAAAGTCCAGAGGACCTGTGGAGAGAAGGAAATAATGAGATTGTATTGGTACCACTTCACCATGGCAACCCTACAGTTGAAAACTGTTGTACATCATTAAACAATATCCCCCACTTTGTTATTCAACACACTGTAGCTTTTGTGGATCGTATTAATTCTGCTCCACAGCACCATCGCTTTTCAAAAACTTTTCAGAAAGAATAAATCTTTCTGGTGCTCTTTGGAGTGTCTCTGAACTGCAGTCTCCTTACTTTCTGTACTTTTAAACTGCTCCAGTTCCATTTGAACTCACTTTAATTATTTCTCCTAACCATTTTATAGCAATCAAGTGTTTGTGGTGTTCTGTGTTGTTCCGTTGGAGGTGAATATAACTTTTTAACTTACTTTGTTAATACATCCCATGTCCGTTGCAGCCTTTCTGGTGTGGACTGTCTTCACTGGTGGAGTTTTGTTTCCTCATTTATTTATTTTCTGTCTCGGGTTATTCTCTCCTTTTGCGTGTCACTGAGCTGGTCAGTCAGCAGCATGACCTCTTCTGTTCGGCTTTCCATCTGACACTTGCAGAACATTTCCTCCCTCTCTATGTTGAGAAACACAGGACTAACTCTAGGGGTTTGTTTCCTATCCTCCTGTGCCCCAGCATTATTGTTTAGGTGAGTGTTTTTTGCCAATGGAGATCCAATATAGACTGACCATGGAAATATTCAGTCTCACTTGATCTCCTTACTGATTTGACGCTTTACCTTTCCAACAATGTAAGGCAGTCTTGTAAGTCAACTGCAATGATTGCTAAATGGTTCCAAATGAAGGTTACAGCAGTGGGTCCGTGCAACTCTGATCCCTGAATACCAAATGAACACAGGAACAGGAAGAGGCCTGAGCTCCGTTCATCATTCCTGAGTGATCTGAAGCTCAACTCCATCTACCCATCTTGATTTTGTCACCATTTAGTGGTAGCACGGTGGCTCAGTGGTTAGCACTGCGTCTTCACAGAGCCAGGCACCCGGGTTCGATTCCAATCTCAGGCGATTGCCTGTGTGGAGTTTGCACATTTGCCCCGTGTCTGCGTAGGTTTCCTCCGAGTGCTCTGGTTTCCTCCCACAATCCAAAGACGTGCAGGTCAGGTAGATTGGCCATGATAAATTGCCCCATATTGTTGAGGGATGTGTAGGCCAGGTGGATCAGCATGATAATGTGAGATTACAGGGATAGGATAATGGTCTGGGGTCTGGATGTGATGCTGTTTGGAGGATCAGTGCAGATTCGATGGGCTGAATGGCCTCATTCTGCAGTGTAGGGATTCTATGAATAATAATCTTGCCTGACAAAAAGGAGTTGAAAGATTAACTTTCAGTTCATCCAAATGGCTTTTTAAGAGTTTTTTCAGATTTTCATGAGGAGTACCACCTGACATCACCCCTGAACAATCTGGCTGTGCTTGTAAGATTATATATTCCTTTGTCCTTCACTCCCTCATGAGGGGAATCGGTTTTCCCCGGTCTATCGTATCAAATCCTTTCTAACACATCAATGACATCATCCCTTAATCCCCTTTACTGAAGGGAATATGTAACTGGTCTGTGTAACTTGTCTTTAATTTAACCCTTTTGGCTCTGGGGTCTTGACTGGAAACGTAGAAAAATACAGCACAGAACAGGCCCTTTGGCCCACAATGTTGTGCAGAGATTTAATCCTAATATAAAATACAATAACTTAACCTACTCACCCCTCAATTCAGTGCTATCCATGTGCATGTCCAGCAGTCACTTACATGTCCCCAGTGACTCTGCTTCCACCACCTCAGCTGGCAACGCATTCCATGCATTCACAACTCTCTGCGTAAAGAACCTACCTCTGACATCTCCTTTATACCTTCCTCCTAATATCTTCAAACTATGACTTCGTACCAGTCAATCCTGCCCTGGGGAAAAGTCTCTTGTCTATTGACGCTATCTATTCCTCTTATTATTTTGTACACCTTGATCAGGTCTCCTCTCTTCCTCCTTCTCTCCAGAGAGAAAAGTCCGAGCTTATTCAGCCTCTCTTCATAAGGCAAGCCCTCCAGTCCAGGCAGCATCCTGGTAAACCTTCTTTGCACCCTCTCCAAAGCCTCTTGCTTTTCCTATAGTAGGGCGACCAGAACTGGACACAATATTCCAAGTGTGGTCTCACCAGGGACTTATAGAGTTGCAGCAAAACCTCATGGCTCTTAAACTCAATCCCTCTGTTAATGAAAGCCAAAATATCATATGTTTTCTTAACAACCCTATCCACTTGGGTGGCAACTTAAAGGGATCTATGTACTTGCACACTCAGATCCCTCTGTTCCTCCACACTGCCAAGAATCCTGTCTTTAATCCTAACCTGGTGTGGTTTGACTGGTGTTAAGGGGTTAAATGAGGTGTAGCCCGATTTAGCCAGTCGAAGGGATATTCCAGCTCAGAGAAGCTGGAGGGAGAACTCCCGGTGGAAGTACAAAAGCCAGTATTTTATGAAACGTCTCTTGCTTGTCCCTCCCAGTGGATGAATGCAGCTCTGTTTCGGGAATCTTTACAAAACACCGCACAGTGCTCTTGCTGAGAATGAATATACAGGAGATCCAGTGTATGATTGAAAGCTAGCTTTGAGCCAAAATGTGCCGTGTCTGGTGGTGACTGCAAAGCTAAAGGTTTCCACAAATATTTGGTCAGCTGCACACGTCACTCACTGACTTCTCGCTTCAGCCTATCAGGCTCCTGTTTATTTTTGCTCTTCAATTCAATGGCTGTCGAAGTGATCAATGAGGAGCTTCTTGTTTGTTTAATAATGATATGAAGCACAGTAAATCAGGGATTTTTGTTTTGTATAGTGCCATCACACAAGAGAGTCAGTACAGCTTGATTGTTGTTTTTGGGAGTGGGAATTTGAATTGCTATAAATGCCTTCTTTTTAGCCAGTGGTTAACTTTGTTAGCTTTAATCTGGCAAAAAAAATGTTCTTGTTCCCCATGCCAATGATTGCGCAGTCTCTGCATAGTAGAAACTGTTCATCTTGTGTTCTCTCATGATTAAAGGTGCAGTTTGCTCTCTTTCTTCCCTCCACCGTGAGGCTATTTTGTTTTAAAAAAGGGCTTCTTTGGGCAGCACAGTGGCTCAGTGGTTAACACTGCTGCCTCACAGCGCCAGGGACACTGGTGCGATTCCCACCTTGGGCGACTGTCTGTGTGGAGTTTGCACATTCTCCCCGTGTCTCTGTGGGTTTCCTCTGGGTGCTCTAATTTCCTCCTACAATCCAAAGATGTGGAGGTTAGGTGAATTAGCCATGCTAAATTGCCCACAGCGTTAGGTGCATTAGTCAGGGGTAAATATAGGGTAGGGGAATGGTTCTGCGTGGGTTACTCTTTGGAGGGTCGGTATGGACTTGTTGGGCCAAAGGGCCTGTTTCATGCTGCAGGGAATTTAATCTTGTTTTCATCAAGCCAAATTTGGAGACTGCTCTGACTTTCTGAAGAGGCAGGTACGAGTGTACAATTGCAGTGATGCCAACAATAGAACACTCGCTCACTGTTGTGGCTCAGTCAAGAAGCTTGCGTCGCTACAGAAATGAGCCAAATGGTTCTGTGTGCGGCGTCGCACAACATCACTAGGATATTCTGTCACAACGTTAGAAATAGGCTGGTCAACCATGCATGGAGCTGAGGTTGCTACTTGTTCCACAGACGATTAGGTTATTGGACTAGCACTCCAGAGGTTTGGACTCATGGTCTGAAAACACCAGTTTAAATTCCACCAGGGCAGCTGGGAATTTTCAATGTAATGAATCCAAAAACAAAAGACCAAATAAAAACCTAATGATGACTGTAAAGATGCTGAATTGTCATAAAAACTCACCTGCTTCACTAGTGTCATTGAGGGAAGGAAATCTGCCAGCCTTCCCTGCTCCTTACCTCCATGAGATGCCAGACCCACCGCAGTATGGTCTGCCCTGAATCTGCCTTCTGCAATGTCCCAACAGGTCACTCAGTACAACAAATCTGTGATGAGGATCCAGTGGTTCCTGAATGCCATTCACCATCAGGGCAATTAAGGATAGGCAAGAAATGCTGGTGGTGTTGCTGGTACTGCCATCCCTTGAATGATTTTAAAAAAAAATGAGATAACTGCTGGGTGTAGCAACCTCACCTAATGAGCAAAGTGAAACGAAAGATAAGACGTAAATTCAGATTGCTGGTTCCCCGCACATTTCAGCTGCCTGACAAAAGCAGGAGATCATTTGCATGTGTGCCCGAGATTAGTAGACAGCTCTGAGATGTTTAACTCATTCACTCCATCATGTATTTTGTAATCTGCAAGTCTTTAAAGCTTAAACTTCGATTTCTCCAAACAAGCCTGTTGAGCGACCCATTCTCATCAGTTTAGTAAACCTGCCACTACAATGCAGGTTATACTTAATCCATGTATCTGCTGAAATTAATCAATCTGTAGTATTGTGGCGATAAAGAGATGCTTTTGTGTTCAGAATGTCATGGAATCACATCTTGATTTCTGTCCACTCCCCTTTCTGTAAATGAGTGCTGCAAAGCTGGGTGAGGGCTGCACACCCAAGATTGAACCAATCCGATGCCTACTGCCAAAATACATTTGTATGGTGGAAATATCACTGGCCAAGTAATCCACACACCAAGGTTAATGTTCCGAGACCTCTGATTCGCATCCTGCTGTAGCAGCTTGTGGAGCTTAAATTTATTTAATAATTCTGGAAGTGAAGCCTGGTTTCTGTAATAGCGACCCTGAAATCATTTGTTGCAACCATCTGGTTAACTAATGTCCTTTCTGGATGGAAATGTGCTAAATTTATCTGATGTAATCTATGTGTGACTCCAGATCTACAGCAACATTAACTGCCCCCTGAGATTGGCTTGCAAGCCATTCACTTGTACCAAACCCATTGCAGAAGGACTGCAGTGGTTCAGGAAGATGGCTCACCACATTCAATTGTGGGCAATAAATGTGAAGTCACAGTTTCTCCCTGTCATTATTGATGTACCTGTAGAGTTGCTTTCTTTTAATTCTTTACCCACCTTTCCTTTGGCTAGTGGGATGATAATAATAAGCAGGCCTTTCAGGATCACTCCACTATTCCATGAGATCAAGGCTCATTGTTATAACGTCACTATCCTCACTGAGTTACACAATGAGGTAGCAGGGCATTTCATTGGCTGCAAGAAACGAGACTTGTACGAGTTCAGTTACGACAAATCAGTTTCAAAATACTAAACAAAAATCTATTGTGTCAATCAGCAACTAAAGGAGAAATTAGTTCCCCAGTGTTTATCTGTGAACTCCCACCAGAACACCAATCAATTTTCTGTTTCTTGTCACTTTGATTACAGGTCTGTGCATGAGAGGACAGCACTAATGACGAAGCCGGCAGTGCAGGGCTGATGCACCTGTACGGAGATCTGGAAGAGACAAATGGTAAGGAGGCATTCTCTTCTCCTGTCTTGGAATAAGAGTGGGGCTGGTGGATGGGTGGGACTATTTCATTCACCAGCCTAATGGACTTTTGATTAAGAGCTTTTAATGATCTTCCTCCTTTCAGTTTAACGAGTGAAACTAGACTGGATCATCAAAGTGAATGCACAGTGAGGTGACTCCATGATGATCTATACTCCCAGGAAACAAGACACAGCTGTAGGCCATTCAGCCCATTAAGTCTGCTTCACCATTTAATAAGACTGTGGCTGATCAAACTCTTCAATGTCTTTTACCCACACTATCTCTATAACCCTTTGTGTCATTGATAATTAGAAATCTCATTTTGGGGTGTGCATGGTGTTGCTGTTTTTGATAGAGTATACATTAGATTAATTTGTGAGGAACTGATTTTTTTCTTGCTCATATTCGAGTTTTTTTGGTTTGCCTATTGGTTTTCCCTTTCTGGAACTTTCTGCAAGGAATCCTAAATTTGCCTTGGATAGATTTTAAACTTGTGCGTCTGAGATGTTTCACTGTGTCAAAGGTGCTATTTAAATACAAGTTGTTGACTCAGTCCAATACTTAGTTTGAGGTCATTTTGAGCGCTTTGAGAAGCAGAGTGAATCTCTACTTCAATTTTACTGGAAAAACAGTACACGCGAAAGCAGCCATTGTCACTTCAAATTTCCAGATTATTCCAATGCTTTTTTGGCTTTTGATCGTGTATACTCTGTGAACTCCAACAACAACAACAATGTGTATTTCTGTAGCCCTTTCTGCAATGAAATGTGCCAAAAGTGCTTCACAGAGGCATAGTAAAATGAAAGATGACACTGAGCCACAGAAGCAGTTTTAGGGAAAATAATCAAATGCCTGGTCAAAGGTATTAGTGTCTTCAAGGAGGGAAGTAAATTGGAAGAAGGTTAGAGATGGAATTTTTGTTCCTTGGGTCATAGCAGCTGAAAGAGTGGCCACAAATGGTGGAGCAATTTTCATTGAATCAATAGAATCCCTGCAGTATGGAAGCAAGCTAATTGGCCCATCGGGTCAACTCTGAAATCTGAAGAGTCACCTCAGACCCGCCCCACCTACCCTATCCCTGCAACCCTGCTAACCCACCTAGCCTGCACATCCCTGGACACTATGGGCAATTTAGCACAGCCAATCCACCCAACCTGCACATCTTTGGTCAGTGGGTAGAAACTCATGCTGACATGGGGAGAATATGTAAACTCCATGTAGATAATCACCCAAGGATGGAATCGAACTTGGGTCCCTGGCACTGAGAAGCAGCAGTGCTAACCATTGAACCACCATGCCACCCAATTAAGATCAGCGATCCCTGGTAGGCTGGAATCAAAGAAAAGTAAAGATCTGAGGGGTTGTAGGTCTGAAGAAGATTGGAAAGAGCAAGTGGGGGTGGGGGGAACAAGAGGATGGTGTTGATCCATTGTAAGATTTGGAATCCAAGGTTGAAATTGTAAAACGGGGGCCGGTTAGGTCAGCAAGTGTTAAAGTAATGGGCAAAAGGTATTTGGGTATGAGTTGGGATACAAGGTTGGGAGCACCACACATTTATGAAGGTGGTAAACCAGTTAGTAGTGCAATAGAATAGTCAAGTGTGTAGCCAACAAAGGCAAGACTGAGAGTTTCATTGGCAGAAGAGCTGAGGCTGGGAAAAGTGGGACAGTGAGAGGATGTGGAAATAGGCAGCTTTAGCAATGGTATCATGCTGAACGATCACCTTGTGTTCACAAGAGATACTGAAGCTGCAAACAGTCTTCTTCAGCCTCAAGCATTTGAAATGGAGAGGCATGGAGTCAGTGGCGAGGGAGCAGAGTTTGTGGCAGTGCATGAAGACCGTACAACGTAGGATGAATTTTCTGGAGGTCAGATAAATAGCTTAATAATTTAGAGTGTGGAGGGGTCACGTGGGGTCGTGGTGATGAGTAAATGTAGAAACTCGCATGATGCTACCAACGGTGCAGCAACTAAATAAAGAAAAAGGTGCGAGCCAAGGGCACATCCTCAATGGACAACAGAACAAGGGTGCAGGAGTAACAACTGACAATTCTTGGACAGTGACTGGATAAGGATTGCACTGGGTGTGCAGGAATGCAGTGTGGGGTCACCAGAGGAGGAGGAGGAGGTGGTGATCAATTCAGTCAAAAGATTGAAAAGGGTGAGGAGGGATGGTTTAACAACTCTCCCAAAATTCTGTACCTTCATCCTGTTGGCGAGAACTCCTTCGGTATCACCTTGCTGCCATGACCTTGACTAGCCAGAGGGACAAGAGCAACAAATGGGCAAAAGCTATTTGGGGCATGTTAGGACATAAGCACTGGAGATTGGGATGGACACAGGTTTATGAAGTTCGGAAGCCCGCCAGGGGTGCATTAGAAAAATCAAACGTGCAGGTATGAAGGCAAGACTGAGTGTCTGCAAATTCTAATCTGAATCATGGGTTCAAATCCCATCAAGGCTGCTGATGGTATTTAAAATTTAATAAATAAGATCCTGAATTGAAAACTAGTGTCAGCAATGGTGGCCAAGAAGCTGTTATTGATTGTAATAAAAGGCCAAATAGTTCACTAATGTCCTTTTGGGATGGGAATATGCCATACTTACCCAGTCAGGCCTACATTTATCTCCAGACCTCTGCAATGTACTTAACTCCTCACAACCTTCTGAAAAGGCTAGTAAGCCATTCAAGGGCAATTAGGGATGAAAAACTTATGGTGCCTTTGCCAGTGACACCAGTGCTTCAAGGAGGAATAAGTTAACAATCCTGTATCCACCACACCCCCTCCAAAGAGTGCTCTGGATGTACCAATACAATACCAATACAGTGATTCAAGAAGATGGCTCACCACAATTCCTCAAAGTTAATTAGGGATGGGCTAAAAATGCTGGCCATAGTGATGCCCACACCTCTTGACAAATATATTTTAAAATAGTACTTATTTTTCATCTAGACAGGCTCAGGTCCCCTAGCACATAAAATTTTTAATTCTTAATCCTGTATTTACATCTGTCAGGTCCTCACTCTGATCTACTCAAGCCTGTATCTTGAACTCTCTCTGTAAATTCTTCCAAGTCTGGTTTTGGACACAGGAGAAAGTGAGGACTACAGATGCTGGAGAGTTGAAAAGTGTGGCGCTGGAAAAGCACAGCAGGTCAGGTAGCATCCGAGGAGCGGGGGAGTCATTCCTGGTGAAGAGCTTATGCCCGAAATGTTGATTCTCCTGCTCCTCGGATGTTGCCTGTCCTGCTGTGCTTTTGCAGCTCCACACTTGTTGGCTTTGGACATATCCTTGCTTTGGTTCGTAATGCTGTTAAACTTTCCCACCTCACTACCCTTCCTCTCCTCCTTTGTCATTTCCCTTGTAACTCAATCTTCTGGCTGAGCTTTTGGTTCTGTCTCATCATTGCCTTGGGTCTCCAATTGTCTGTGGGGCACCATAGTGTGTTTGTCAGTGTGAAAGGTGGTGTGAGAATTGTGGCAGCTTTTGGAAGTTGTGAGACCTACACAGAACCTGACCATACCCCTATTATGCCACACTGCACATTGTGCAACCTCCTGTTGGCCCAGGTGGCATTGCAGAGTCTCTGGAGAGACTGGCATCCAAAATTACTACAGGGCATCTTGCTGATGCAAGATCCACTACACAGCCTTCTGAACCTCTTCACGATGACCCTGCCAGGGCTCTATTGTGCATTTCCTGGTCATTTATCAGTGCAAGTTTCCTGGGAAAGAAACAGGAATGGGCCTTTGGACTTGTTCAGTTAGATTATAGCTGATCATCTACCTCGATGCTATTCTCCCATGTTATCTCCAAATTCTTTGATGACAGTAGTATCCAGAAACCTGAAGACAAAAAGATGTTGGAAATCCCAGCGGGTCAGGCAGCATCCATGGGGAGAAAGCAAGTTAAAATCTAGATGACTCTCCGCCGCCACCTCGGGTGAAGCATCTTCTAGACTCGAAATGTTAGCTTGCTCTCTCCCCATGGGTGCTGCCTGACCCGCTGGGATTTCCAACATCTCTTTGTCTTCAGTACAAATTCCAGCATCAGCAGTAAGTTGGAGTGTTGAGAAGCATATTGATTCTGGTCTTGAAGCTGCTCAGTGTATGAACTTCCACAAGACTCTGAGAGAGAGAATTCCCCAGGTTCGCCACCCATCCGAATGAAGAAACTCGTCCTTATCTCAGTCTTAAATGATCTACCCCTTGTCCTGAGATTGATCCTTGGTCCTAGACTCACTGGCCAGAGTAGACGTGCCATCTATTCACCCTGTGAGAATTGACAGGATGGTAAAAGAAGGTTCCCAGTCAGTGTGAAGAGAGGCACTGAGCAAGGATATCCCCTGTCGCTGCAGTGTCAGTGCTTTCCAGCTTCTCTGACTGATGCTGTAAACAGTGCTGACTTCTGGTCAGTTGGATTTTCTCCAGCAGATACAAGATTGTATCTGGCTGAACTCGAATCTCACAAACCTCAACCGCGATAAACGATCAGTTAAATTATTTTTGGCCCTGTTGGGAGATAAATGTTGTTCAAGCCACAGGGGGAAAGCTCTCCAAGCACTTTGTTTACTGGTATTGTGCCTTCTGTTATGTTCATTTGAACAGACACATGGGGCAAAATGTAGAAGTGATTCAGGGTGCCACATGTAAGATCCCACTGTGCAGATGCTCAGGTGCCTTTGGAACACAGGCATTAATGAAGTACTGTGACCTAGACCAAAAGCTGGAAAATGGGATTAGTCAGAGACGTGTAATGGCTAGCAAAGATACCAAATGGCCGCCTGTGCTGTAAATATGACATTTTTAGGAATATAACAAGTTAACATCAAAGTTGGCACAGCCTGTCTGCACCTCTTAAGTGGAGAAAGTGAGGGCTGCAGATGCTGGAGATCAGAGCTGAAAATGTGTTGCTGGAAAAGCGCAGCAGGCCAGGCAGCATCCAAGGAACAGGAGAATCGACATTTCGGGCATAAGCCTGAAGAAGGGCTTATGCCCGAAACGTCGATTCTCCTGTTCCTTGGATGCTGCCTGACCTGCTGCGCTTTTCCAGCAACACATTTTCAGCTCTGCACCTCTTAAGTAACAAGAAGTGTAAATAATTCATTTGTATGTCAAGAGTTTAGGCTTCTCGCTGTCATCATAGAATCCCTACAGTGTGGAAGCAGGTCATTCAGTCCATCGAATCCACACCAACCCTCTAGAGAGCATCCCACCCAGACTGCACCCACCCCGATTACCTGACATTTCCCATGGCTCACCTATCACATCGTGCACATCCGTCGACACTGAGGGAAATTTAGCGTGGCCAACCCAGTTAACGTGCATGTCTTGGAACTGTGGGAGGAAACAGGAGCACCCAGGGGAATCCCACACAGACACGTGGAGAATGTGCAAACTCCACACAGACAGTCATGAAGGGTGGAATCGAACCTGGGTCTTTGATGCTGGCAGTCAGCAGTGCTAACCACTAGACCACCATGTTCTATTTTGGTGGAACGACTGGAACAGCCCAGCAGCATAAAATATCATTGTTGGTTTCTCATGCCCAGGAGAAAATGGAAGGCGAGGAGGCTGTGTTTAGTGTCGCTGTCACTGTTCCTTCAAAGCTGCTGCTGCTGCGTTTGGTCTTCGGCAGTGGCTGATAGCCAGTGGCAAAGCTGAAGTGATGTCTTTTTGTCTGGAATAATCGAGATTACAACAAACATGAAACTGAACCACAACTGGCATGTAACAGATCTGGCAAACTTTGGAAAGTGCTGATGGTGAGACCTGGGCAGTGAGAGCAGAAAGCATTAAATGTTCACGTTAAAATCATTCTGACAGCACATTGCAAGCATTGGGGTTTACATCTGAATGAAAACAGTGTTAGAATCTTTTACAAATGAACAACAAGAATAAGAAATAATAGCAATAATATTTATGTTTGCACCTCTATGGATATGAATCCGATTCATTAATCTTGTTTTGAGAAATAATCCCACAAAAAATAGGCTCATTGAACAGGGACGCTGGCCTAGTTTCTGATATCCTGTCAGATTATCGAAGGGTTTCTTACAACAGATTTTGATACTTCAGGAAACATTTGACAGAAGAAGAAGCCTTGTTGAGAATGTGCACATGCAGCCTGCTCCAAGTACATTCACCACTTGTTCTTAACCTGCCTTTGTCTGGGCTTCTTGCCATTGTCTCTGGGAGGGGCAGCCCTTTGTCCGGACATTTGGGTATTTGTAGTGTGAGTGGTATTTCTTTGGCCCCTTGAGGTTCCTGCAAGTAATCTGTCCATTTGTCAGTGTTATCTGTAAATCCATGGTGAGCAGCTGGAAGGTTGTGTTATGACGATAAAGGATGAGGAAAAGCCTAGTGTTGATGGTCAGGTCGCACGCATGTCCCAAATCATCTTGAACATGCAAGAGTTACTTTGGAGCCCAGTTAATCAGGGCAACAAAAATTTGATGGTCAAGGCTATTTGCATGGCAGAGGAGGAAATCACATGGTTAATTGAATCCCTCTTATCAAGTGACTAAAGACAACTGATGCAACCATCTCTAGAGGAAGGCTATTGGCAGATTGGCACAACACGTGTATTTTGTCTCTATTTCTTAGCTACATACATTTCTCCTTTTCCAGGGTGATCAAATCTTCAAAAGTGTCCTTTTAGGTTTTATTTTGTCAATGGATTTCATTTTTGTTCTATCTTCTGCGATCCGTAAATTAGCTCAAGAGCTGGAGCTTCACTCAGTGCATTTCCTGCCATGCTGTCACTGGCTGGTAGATTGCTAGACTGGCATAATCAGTATGTGACTCCAATACACACAGATACATTCACAAAATAGTTCTTTAAAACAATATAACAAGATAACAATTTGGAAATAGTTTTTTGAAAATAAATAATCACATTAAATAACCATATTGTAAACCAAGTATCCAGTGGCCCGTTTGAAGTTATCTTCTCACTTAATCTATTGGTTCATTGCTTTCAGGAGCTGACCTGCCTGTGAATATGTTCACTGTGTAATGAAGTTTCTTTATAGTTTTAATATTTTTTGAGGAGTTGAATTTGAAATATTTTGGAAGTGTCTTATTTATTTCTTTTGTGAGGTCTTTTCATTGACTTTTTTTTAAAAACAAGGGTTCTTGGAAATCATCTGAATTTTCTGGTCTTGGTTGCCTGAACTCACTTCAGGATGAACCCCTGACTGTCGTCTTCTCTGCTTACCTTGCTGAACAGTGTTTGTAGGCTTGGAGACTTTGAAGGTAGTTTTTGAAAGCCTGCAATGAACAAGCTGCCTAGCTAATGTCTCCCTGTTGCTGAAGCTGTTCTGTGGTGAATTCAGTGTGAAACCTGATGGTTCTTCAGAAATAGTGACCGAAAGAATTTTTCAATATTGTAGTTCCTGAGCAAGCTATGTCCAGCAAGACCCCAGAGACAATCATGTGTAATGCAGTACATAACAGCAGATCAGCAGACTTTGGAATGTTGTTTTACTTTGGCCTTCAAGAATAACCACTCTTGGTCAGACTAAGTTTTTTTTAAAGTGAATCTCTACAGAGATATTTTCTCCCCCTTTACCTGAAGGTATGAATATGTGTGCTTTGACTTATTAGAGTGGATAACATTTCTGTTTTTCATATCCAATTGTTTGGTCTTGTCCAGTTGAATGGGTTTTCTTTTATGATAAATTGTCAATTTTGTGTTTATGACTGAAACTGGGTTGTTGGACAATTTCATTCTGAACCTAATCTGGAGAAAGATTACAGTTAACCATATCGGAACTGGGGCAAATTCAGGTTGTGACTCATGAGCAGTGTGACAAGAGAAAGTCAGTGTACTCCTTCCATCTGAGGCATCCCACATCCTGGCTCACTGCCCGTAGACAGAGAGAACGTAAACCTGCTCCCCACAACTTATTCTCAATAATATTCCTTCGTCCTTTGGGCAGAAGCCTTTACTTTCCATCTACTCGTGTAATCCTCTTCTGGCTGTACCTGATTCTGACCATTGGATGCCTGAATTTGTCAACGTTCCACTGTTCCATGCTGAAATTGCTTGCCCTGATAAATGCTGCATATATGATTCATCCACCCACAAAAAGTTTGTCCCAACTGTCCCCTGAATAATGAGTGGCCTAATACAGAGTGAGCCCCATCTGTGTGAGCTGGAGAATGTGTTTTTTGTAAATTCATTCACTGGTTGAAGGCATCGCTGGCTATGTCAGCGGGCAATTGAGAGCCAAACATGCTGCTGTGGGTCTGGAGTCACATGTAGGCCAAACCTGGTAAGAATGGCAGTTTCCTTCTTTGAAGGATATTAGGTTTCTCCTAACAATCGAACAATAGTTTTGTGGTCATCATTCGACTCAGTCCCACTCAGGGTTTTTTTTAATTGAACTAAATTCCATCTGCCATAGTAGGCTTCGAACCTGGGTCCCCAGAACATTACCTGGTCTCTGGATTAATTGTTCAGCGATAATACCACTAGATCATTGCCTCCCCTAACCAGGCTATAGTTGGTTGGGAAAAGCAATGATCCTGACACTGATGGACTGAGGGAGGGAGAAGTTCCAGCTTCTGATGCTCTGTTGCTGACATGTTTGCTTATGATGGGTCCTTTGAAAATCTGAGATATGTATAATAAAGATGCTCTTTAATCTGTACTGCTGCTTTCTCTCTTGGATTGGACCAATCACCTTGGTAACCACTTGAGTCGTCGCTGCTCTCTCACAGTTTGCCTGGCTACTAGGTTAGTGAAACCTTTAATTTGACTGAAAATGGTTTGAACTTGAGGCTGGGGAACACACAGGAGTGTGTCTTTCATGTACCATCAAGGAGTCTATTCATCAATGAAATATCTTCCAGAGAAAAATAAACAGTGTTTGCCAACAAATGGCTAACAGCGAGGTTTCATTGAATTACCACAATGCAGGTGCTGCACAAACATAGGATGTTAGATGACACTTGCACGCTGCCACTATTCAAGTCTGTGTTATCCTTTTGTTTGAAGGACTCAAAGTAAAAAAAAAACCTCAAGGCAAATGGTTTTAGAGAAAAGTTACCTTCTGTTACTGAAGCAGCTCTTTATAGTGGCTGATGGGTGGAGTAAGATATGAACAAACAAGATTTATTAGGTTACGTTAGGTTCATACAAGTCGGGACAGAAATAAATGGATCAAGCACTGAAATGCGTTTTGTTTTTGTTATTAGCATATTTACATCGTAGTAAATCTTCAATAAGTGATTTAACAGTATTCCCCTGGGGCCAGTCTGCTGTAGAGCTCTCCAAGAACTGCCAACAACTGTGCTGTTTCAACTCATTTATCCACAAACTGTTTACCAGTTGAGGTTTGTACCTTCTGTTCGGAGTAGTCACCAGATCTTCAGTTGGCATGGGAAAGTACAGGAAGGGTCTGAAATATTGTACCGTACAGGCAGGGACAAGTATTCTACAATAAGTATGGACAGTGCCTTTGGCGTGATTTAAAAAAAACACCCAAGGAATTTCACAGGAACACTGTCAAATAAAACTTGACGCAGAACCGCAGACTGAGATACTCCGATATCTGTGGTCAAAGCTTGGTCCAAGCGACAGGTTTTAAGGGTCAGCTTACAAGACAATAGAGAAGTGGAGAGGCTGAAGAATCAAAGAACCGAAGAGGTAGGGAAAGATTGGGAGAGGGAGTGAGTATATGAATCCGGACCTTTTGGAATCGCTTTTTTGACCCTTGATCCTACTCCATCATTTGATAGATCATGGTTTGTTGGATTGTAGATGTTTTCTTCTCAACCTTTAGAGATGTTCATCTAAATTGTGATCACTACTTTCCAGTGTACTCTTTATAGAACTTTGAATCCTTTTATCAAAGACCAAAGACTTTGAATATTTTTAAGGCAGATTTTAATGACCCCGCCTCTGCTGCTGCCTAGGAAAGAGAATTCCTCAGACTAACAATCCCTTGAGAGAGATAAATCTTCTGCATCGCCACCTAAAATTAAACACCACTCATTTTAAAATGTTCCCCTAGTTCTAGTCTCTCCCACAAGGGGAAACATCCTTTCAGCACCCATCCTGAAATGACTCCTCAGAATTTCTTTGTCAAAATAAGATCAACTTTTTAATCTTCCAGACCTCAATGGATCCAGCCTAAATCGTCCACTCTTTCTTTTGAAGAGACATCTCAGGAGTCTGTCGTCTTTGCACTTCCTTAAGAACTCCAGATACCATCTAATCATTTTAAAAAAAAACATTTTTGCAAAATATGCCTTGTCCATAAAGTGGTTAAAGGTACATTCCAAAATATTTCAAACTGGACTTTTATGGAAATTGCAATAAAATACAACTAGTTTCAGTTGAGCACATTGCATTCTTAGATGCTTTAATCAATTGCAGGAATGCAAGCTGATTAATTGTGACATTTATTATATCCATTCAGTGTCAAGCATTCAGTCCAATGAGTTCTGTACGTTACCAATCCCTTGTTACACAGTGGCTGTGACCAGTGTCCTGAGCAACTGTGTCAAAATCTCTTTACTTTTATATTCTATTTGCCTGGCAAGAAACAACATTGCATTTGCCTTCCTAATCATTAGTACTTGCATCCTAACATTTTGTAATTCATGTAACAGAACACCCAGATCACTCTGTCCCTAGGAGTTCTTCAATCTCTCTGCATTTAAGTAATAAGCTGCTTTTACACACTTAATGCTGAAGTGGACAAGTTCACACCTTCTCACTTTAAATTGCATTTTCCAAACTTTGCCCCTCAATTAACTATACCTCTACTTGAAAAGTCCTTATGCCTGCTACATTTTTGTACTTGCCACTGTCTCTCCTACAATTTTGCAAACACACATTTGGTCCCTTTATCCACTTTTTTTTTTACATTGATTGTAGATAATTGAGGCTCCATCACTGATCCCTATGGAGAGATGGCGATGTGAGTGCTTACATTGATCTCGTCATTAGAAGCACCCTGCCTTTAAGAGATGTCTGAACTTTGGGAAGGCTTGCTGTCTCTCAAAGGTAGCAGTCGTTCCATTTTTTTGCTCCTCAAGTTGGATTTTCATGTCATGGGTTTGTAAGTACACTGAGACTCCCATGGCATGCAGATGTGTGGTAGATCTGAAGGGAAAGTCCACCTGGGTGTGAGGCATTTTCTCCATGCCTTCTAGTTCCAAGCTCAGCCTGCACAGCCTGTGTGAACTTGTGTTTTCAAGGAGCTAGTTCTAAATTCTGTGTTACAGGACAGACCCTGGCTGAATTCTCTCAAATCTGTCTCTGTATTGCCATCTCTGTAATCTTCTTCAGCCCTGCAAAGCTCCAAGAATCCTTCACTCCTCCAATTCAAGAGTCATACAGCACAGAAACAGACCCTTTGGTCCAACCAGTCCATGCTGACCAAGTTCCCCAAACTAAATTAGTCCTTTTTGCCAGCATTTGGCCAATATCCCTCTAAACCTTTCCTATTCATGTATCTGTCCAAATGTCTTTTAAATGTTGTAACTTTACTCACATCTACTGCATCCTGTGGCAGTTCATTCCACCTAAGAACCACCTTTTATGTGGAAACGTTGCCCCTCAGGTCCTTTTTAAACGTTTCTCCTCTCACCTTAAAAATGTGCCCTCTTGTTTTGAATTTCCCCGCTGCAAGTAAAAGACCTTTGCGATTTACTGTATCTATGCCCCTCATGATTTTATAAACCGCCGTTAGATTATTCCTCAACCTCCTATCCTCCAGTGAAAAAGTCTCAGCCCATCCAGACACTCCTGAAATCCTCCAGTCCTGGAAGCATCCTTGTAATACTTTCTCCAATTTAATAGTCTTCTTTGTGTAGCCATCTCCTTTGGCTAGCCTCTACTGTACTGTAAAGTCTGAAATTCCCTTCTTCTCCTCCTCCCTCTCCACCTCTTTCCTCCCTTGAGATATTCCCTAAAATCTGCTCTCATTCCAGGATATTGCTCATCTGTCTCAATATCTTCCTGTGTGACTCACTGTCAGATTTTGTTTGATAACAGTGCTTTAGGACATTATTCTATGTTAAAGGCACAAAAAGCTGTTGAGATTTTCCAGACCTGCGTATTTAAATGGATGCTATTCTACCGCAGGGCCTGTGCATTTGCAAAGCATGACAAATTTAGAATAAACTCGTTGACTGTTTTTACTGAAACCCCTTCTGGTGGCTGCAAAGTGCACAACAAGTTGCAGGAAGTGTCTGTTTGGGTTGTAGCTGGCTGTGTCTGGGGAGTATGTGCCACAAGCAGCAACTGTAACAGGAGCACAGTGTTTCGTGAACTGTCATGATTGGCATCGGGACAGTGTGTTCCACCTCGATGTTTTAGTGCAGTCAGTGAATCTGGAGGACTCTCCATTTTATATTGATTCCCACAAAAAACAAAACCACTTGGCGTCGGTTTAAAGCAGCAGTGTAAGTGCAAGTCACAAATCCAAAAGGGTTTTCTTGTGAGATCAATTGCACAAGTCAAGAGAGAGGCAATTATGAACCTGATTATTGTTTCATTGCAGTCATTGCAGGTTCTGTTTTGGCTTACATGCCTCTTGCCATATTCTCCTGACTTTGGACTCGTGCTTTGAAGATGTTACAGGTCTTTCGGCTCTTTCTCTGTTGAAGATTTTCGTTTTGAGACCTGCTTGTTTTTTTGTGGTTCAGGAAGCTAATTAAGCTCTGCATTCCTTATTGTGCAGGATCAGGTTGGCCACATTGTGAATTAGTGAGTCATTCACAGCTGTCAGCCTTTGACCTTGCTGATCATCTGTAACTTAGCAACCTACTGACTTAGTCACTGTGATGTTGGAGCTATGGCAATGGAGGTGAGTATACTTGTTCATCAGTGATCTGCACTTTCTGACTGAGAATATAGTGTGGTCCCCTTGTTGCTGCCATATATCAGTTACACGTTGCAGTGTTTTAACAAAATTACATGTACTTCTGTGTGAAGTGCCTGACAAATTTTAAATTCTAGCACTGTTCATTGAAGGGATTTGGTCTAGCAATATACAATTGTTACTGAGTCTTAGCCATGGGTTACCTGTGATGGAAGCTAAATAACATCTATAGAGCTGCTGTCCATTGACCACCATCAGAGCTTCCTGCAGCTTTAGTTTTTAGCAAGGCAGCTTTCAAAATTCACAGATGCTGTTGTCCCTATCTTTTCTGACAGTGAGTGGTTAGCTGCAGAGAAACAAATTTATTAGATTTTATTAGATTCCCTACATGCCCTTCGGCCCAACAAGGCCACACTGACACACTGAAGAGTAACCCACCCAGACCCATTTCCCTCTGACTAATGCACCCATCACTATGGGCAATTTAGCAAGGCCAATTCACCTGCCCTGCACATCTTTGGATTGTGGGAGGCAACCAGAGCACCCGGAGGAAACCCACGCAGACACAGGATGAACGTGCAAACTCCACACAGCCAGTCACCCGAGGCTGGAATCGAACCTGGGTCCCTGCTGCTGAGAGGCAGCAGTGCTAACCACTGTGCCACCATGTGTCTTGTCCCACTGCGGAATGAAGGAATTAAAATGCGAAATGCAGTGGTAGCCATTATGGGCCAGGCTTCTCACTGTCGGAGACAAGCTTGTTGATTTTAAAAATGCGTTCATTCTTGGGATCTGGACATTGCTGGCAAGATCAGCTTTTGTTGTTGATCCAATATTTAATCTTAGCTGGGTTGTTTTCAAGGTCACTCCAGAAGGCAGTGGATCTTCCAGAGCAAAATGTTGCCCTCAACCAAATTTTGCAGACTGGCGTGTTCAGAGGTACGAGATTTCATGTTAACGGATGCACCAAAGTTAGGAGCAGCTCCATGGAGAGACACTGGGGAAAAAATGGTCCACCAAGGCACACCTTGGCTGTGCTCCTGAAAAGGAATGTACACTATGGATGTCATAGTGAGGCACCTCAGAGAGGTGTATCCGAATAAGTTTATTTCTCTCACACTTTCTCACATCTTTAACATGAAATGTTTTGCCCTTGACCTCTATGCTTGACATGAAATGTAAATTGTAAATATTCAGACACTCACATCAAGGCACCCAAGAGTGGAACATGGCATATGGAAATGAGTTGAATTTTGAGTTCTATAACTTCTAAGTGGAACATGGTTTGTAAAATGTACTTTACAAATTTGTGAATATTTTAATTTCGAATTGTCTTGAAAGAGGTTAAACGTTCTCAAATGGTCAGAGTTTAACCTTGCGTTTTCTGAATTATTTGTGAAGGCCTCTGGATTATTAGACCTTTCATGTAACCACTGTGTGATTGTATCTGTATGATGATCCCTTTTTTTTAATACAACATGGAGATTTTAGTCAGTATCTAACACAATCGCTTTCAGCTGAGTTTCTCCAGTAGTTGTAGTTATTTCTGTTACACTATAGGTGTTCCTACACCACACAGATTACACCGGTCATTCCCTCTCCGAGGACAATTAGATGTGATCAACAAGTGCTGAAATCACCACAATTATTCTCACATCCCACAAAGGAGTCAATTTGTCAAAAGGGGGAGAGCTCGAGTCTGCATTTGCTCACCTGTGACTGGCTCTTAATTTGACGTGCAAATCATTGTTATGCAAATTGGTTTAGAGTGAAATATTAAACTTTGCAGAATAATGTAAGAATCCTACAGCACTGTGTTGTGGAAGAGCTCTGGAGTCCTGGCCATTTTGTTTTCCTTAACCGACAGCATTAACGACCTGATCCTGCACAATAAGGAATGCAGAGCTTAATTAGCTTCCTGAACCACAAAGAACAAGCAGGTCTCAAAACGAAAATCCTCAACAGAGAAAGAGCCAAAAGCTCTGTAACCTGGGACATCTTCAAAGCATGAGTCCAAAGTCAGGAGAATATGGCAAGAGGCATGTTAGCCAAAACGTAACCTGCAATGAAACAGTAATCAGGTTCACAAGCCGTGATCACTTGCTGATCTGATGCTCTGACATTTGTGACATTCCAATTAGCTGCATCACCGCAATGAAGAATCACTAAAGTGCTGTTGGAGGTGTGGAGGTTGTGAAAAGCACCCTATAAATCTGATATAAATGTGCAATCTTTACTATTGTAGGAATAGGACAGGTAGGACAAACTGGTCTCCCACCTGTTGACTGCTCTCCATAGTATAGACCCATTGATGTTTCAAGGAACCAGCAACCAAATCCAAGTACTGCTGGTTTAGCGGAGCAGGTTTAGGTCACAAGTTTGTCATTGGCTGTGTATTTTCCCATCTAGTGCTCTAATTAGGAGCAGTTACAGGCAGCACGATGGCTCAGCGGTTAGCAGTGCTGCCTCTCAGCGCCAGGGACCCAGGTTTCATTCCATCCTTGGGTGACTGTGCAAACTCCACACAGATGTTCTCCCTGTGTCTGCCTGGAGTTTCCTCCAAGTGCACTGGTTTCCTCTAACAGACCAAAGATGCACAGTTTAGACTGTCTAACTTGCCTGTAGTGTCCAGGGATGGGAAGGCTCAGTGAATTAGCCACGGAACATTCAGGGTTACAAAGATTGCGGGGGGATTTGGTTGGTCTGGGTAGGATGCTCTTCAGAGGGTTTGAGACTCGATGGGCTGAATGGCCTGCTTCCGCACTGTAGGGATTCTGTAATTCTATGAAATCTGATAGTAGTGCATGTGAGAACTGGAACAAGTGGAGCTCTTCTTATTTTAGGGTAGCTGACTCTGGTTAGATGTGATCTGGAATGTTTCAGGAACTTCCTATTGTGATGATGCTACTCCTTTAACAAGGTTATTTTTTTTAGATGAGATTAGATTACTTAGTGTGGAAACAGGCCCTTCGGCCCTACAAGTCCACACCGACCCTCAGAAGAGCAACCCACTCAGACCTATTCCCCTACATTTACCCGTTCACCTCACACTGTGGGCAATTTAGCATGGCCAATTTACCTGACCTGCACATTTTTGGACTGTGGGAGGAAACTGGAGCACCTGGAAGAAACCCACGCAGACACGAGGAGAATGTGCAAACGCCACACAGACAGTTGCCTGAAGCGGGAAATGAACCCGGGTCTCTGGCGCTGAGGCATCAGTGCTAACCACTGTGCCACCATGCCGCCTTGGTTTTTTTGCCAGGACGTCGTAAAGACCCAGGCTCCCAAATGTCTGGGGTTGATCTACTTGAAGCTTTTTAGTTTTAAAAAAACTTGTACAATGAAAGGGGAGTGGCCAGTTCTCCCAGGTCAGCTTTTCTCTGGTTTGGTTTTAGCTGGCAGTCAGTTGTGAAACTGCTGGACCCAAAGAAGCAGGTCCATGTTGATTCTCTCTCTCTCTGCCATCTCACCTGTAAGACCCTGTGTTTGACTTTCCTTTTTGTGCCAAGGGGAGTTTATGGGGATGGTTGCAAGTATTTGGACCAGCATCATTAAATTGGGTAATCCATTGGGTTTTCGGATAGCTTATGTTATTTGGTATTCTGTTCTTTTTTGTGTTTCATTCGGTATTCTGTTTAAAACGAAGTGGTTGGGCCTGCTGCATCACTCCTGGAATATCTACTTCACACCTGCTTCAAGCAACGAACAAACTTAGGGTCTGGGCTACTTTCTTGAAATGTTTTGAGGAGTCTGGCCTGGTCTAAACACTATTCCCAACTGCCTTTCTCTTGTGCTTTCGCAAGTAATAAATGCAAGGGGTGGAGGATATTAAAACAAACGTCCAATTTTTTTGCTGATGTAATAAGTCTGCTTCTGAGCAGCTCTCTGTCACTGAAAATTAACTTGCAAATTCGTATACTTTTATTTTGAACTTACTTGCAAAAGTCACAGTTTCCTATTAGAAGGCATTGTTTCCGAATAACCATTCCTAGCAAGCTCCAGGGTAGAATCCCAGTGAGATGTTTCAGGCATGTACCTGCTGTTGTCTGCTCACACCTGAGAGCAACACCTGCCCACTCAGGACTCTTTCTTCTCTGTTGCTCACCATGTTGTTCAAGAGATGGATTTTTACTTCCTGGAGATGTCAGGAAAATGCTGGAGCCTTGACGATCCTTTTTTATGCAAAGGTCAGGGTAAGTTTCCTGTTCAATTCAAGTGTACAACTGTGGCTGATGGCAGGAGAATTGTAAGTTTCCGCTCGACTTGTCAATTATAAAAGGTCTATGTTGATAGCGAGTGCGTCTGATATAGAAGAAAGAGACATTCTTGGGTCAGTATAGAGTTAGCCTTAATTTTCGCACACCCTTCTTTATCCAGCTTGGGAATCATGCGAGCCCTCAGGGGATAGCATCAAAGCTAAATCCAGAGCATTGCTTCAACAACAATATTATGTACTTTAGTTTTAAGAGTTTTAAGCAAAAAAGAATTCTTGCAAGTCTCTGCACAACTGAAAGATAGGTAAGGGAGGAAGGACATTGAGAGGGGAACACCTGGTGGCACTTTTGGAGAAAGGAGGGTAGTGACATGGTGGAGATTGGATAATAGGCTCCAGAGAGGAAGATTGAGTGTGTCAGTGGCTCTGCCATGGAGATTGGAGGTGGATCTGTGAATGGATACTGCGATGATAAAAATACGTTTTTTTTCTGAATGATGAAAGAGCTGAAAGCATCTCACCTATGAAAAGGCATTATATTTGCCATTTCTGATATCACTTGCCTAATTGTTATTATAATAAGCGCAAAATGTCACCCTCCCTTTCTCACCCTTTTCAGTCTGTTCTGCCATTGAACCAATCATGGCTGATCTATATTTTGACTCTAATGTCCACCTTGATGCCTTGACTCTTGAAGTCTTTTCTTTGCAAGTCGCAGGTATTGTCAATCTCAGTTTAGAAATTTTTCAATTGAACCCCCAGTCTCAAGATCTTTGTCATTATGGAAGTAAAGAAGGTTCCAGATACCCACGGTTAATAAAGTAATCTTTTTTTCTGCTCTGTTACAGCACGTTGATCATGCGGTCTGGGAACGTCTTCCTTGCCATCGTTTTTCTAAGTATCTGCCGTGGGGATAAGTACAAATCCTTCAGCAGGTCGGATGTGAAGTTTGAGCACCTGACCATTGACCCAGAGACTGGCAACGTCTACATCGGGGCCGTGAACTTCCTGTTCCAGCTGACCTCGGAGCTGACCGACCTGGTAGTGCAGCCAACGGGGCCACAGAATGACAGCAAGGATTGCCTTCCGCCCGTCAACCCCAGCGACTGCCCGCACGCGAGGCTGACAGACAACCACAACAAGCTCCTCCTGACTAACCCCTACGGCGATGAGCTGATCACCTGCGGCAGCTTGTTTCAAGGAATCTGTGAGAAAAGGAGTTTGGGAAACATTAGCCGGGTCTTGTTCCGCCCGGAACGCCCGGTTGACACGCAGTACGTCGCTGCCAATGACCCCAACGTCACTACGGTAGGGTTGGTCGGCCTGTCCAAAGGCAAGACAGCCGTCCTGTTTGTAGGCCGTGGTTACACCAGCAAAGGTGCCGGTGGGATCCCTCCCATTACCACCCGCAATTTGGAGTTACAAAATCCACAGAGCCTGGAATCTCACCCCATTTTCTCCTACGAGGATACGGCAAAGTTAGCAGTAGCTGGAAGGCTCTCTGAGTACAACCACCATTTTGTCAAATCTTTTATTTACCAGTTTTCGGTGTATTTTCTGTTCTACCGGAGGGACCTCAAGTCCTCATCCAGAGAATACAAAACCTACGTGTCGCGGATCTGCTTGGGAGACATGCACTATTACTCGTACGTGGAGGTACCGCTTGTCTGTCAGACTGCTGAGAAGAACTACAATTTACTCCAGGCGGCCTATGTCAGCCGGCCGGGGAAGGGCTTAGCGGAGGGGACTCTCCAAACTAACGGGGAGGTCCTGTTCGCCACGTTCGCTGTTGGTCAGACAGCCACGGCAAAGGCAACGGAGGAGTCAGCACTTTGCATTTACACCATGAATCAGATTGATCAGATGATCAACCAGACCAGGGACCAGTGTTACACCAATTACGGGAAGGTGGGCGAGAAGGCTGAGGCAGCCTACATTGAGTATGAAGTCAAGTCCAGCTGCAGCGGATTAACTTCAGTGAGTCCTTTCATAATTCTAGACTTTATTGCTACTGTGAAACATTAAAGGGAGTCCTGCAGTAATCCCACCTGCTTAAAGGAAGGAGTTGCTGTTCCGCCCAGGCCAGCAAATCCACCCTTTGTAGCTTGACCTGTCACTTTAAGAAGGTTAAAAGTGTGTAAAAGAGGTTTTAAAAGAGGGAAAAATGCATGCCAGTCACTTCAGCATCCTTGGTCCGGGAAGCTTCAGAGCACCATACTGAAATGGCACTCTGCTTTTGCTGCAGTAGTTCTACAAAATAAATCTGTCAGACTCTAAATAGTGCAAGATTAAAAGCCACATTTAAATGTGCCCGACGGTGCAGCTGTACATAATTTAATATGTTTGACGCTTTGAGTGAGCGATGAAGGTGCAAGACGTTTTCAAGATGAAATTTAAAATGAGTTAAACATAGCTTTTGGAATGAAATTTTAGATTTATGAACTACTGCATTTCCCAGTTAGTTTGAGGAGAAGAATGGTTAAAAATGCAAAATGTTCCAAACGTTGCAGAAATTGCTTTCATTTGATTTGGATGTACAATGGCAATTCGACAGAAACAAGCTGTCGTTCTGTTGCTGAATATTCGCACACTTGTGATATTTCTGATCTCTACAGAGTTTCTATGTGTATAGCGGGCTGTATTCTATTCCATGCTCCTTGCTGTATCTTCTGGTTCCTTTCCTTGTTTCCTTGTCCCTGAGTCCACATCCAGACCTAACTAATCTCGCGCCTTGAGCACCAACAATAAACAGATTCTCATAATCGAACACGGAACGATTGAACACTGGATTCTGCAAAGTCCATGTGACCTGACAATATTCTGCAATGGTACTGAAGTCATGTGCCACAGAAATAGCTTCGCTTCCCCTTGCCCCCTCCACCACCAACAGCCAAGTTGTTTTTGAACATCTATCAAACTGCATCCACTGAGCAATATGGAAAAACACCCAGGCTGGTACACAAGAAAGAGGGTCAAATGCAAGCCTGGCCAGTTACTGCCCTATTGGTGTACTTTGAACATCAATATGTTGTGATGGGAAATCTACAGTGCTATTAAGTAGAACTAGCTGAACAATCACCTGTGAGTTTGGGTCTGCCCAGGGCCACCCAGCTGCTGACCTCATTACAGCCTTGGTTCAAACATGGACACAAAGCTGAATTCCAAGGGTGAGGTAAGGGTGACAGCCCTTGACATCTGGCTGAGTGTGGCATCAGGGAGCCCTGGCAATAATGCTGCTTGTGAAAGGGTGTTTGTGGATGTGGTGCCAATTGTGTTGGATTGTATCAGGCTTGTGGAGTGTTTGTTGGAGCTACATTTACCCAGGCAAGTACAGGAAGTATTCCATCCTACTCCTGAGTTCTGCCTTGTCGATGGTGGATAGGCTTTAGGGAGGCAGGATGTGAGTTACTTGTTGCGGGATTCCTTGCCTCTGACCTACTCCATATTTGTATTTCCATTGCAGTCCAGTTCAGTTTGTAGTCAATGATAGCACGCAGGATGTTGCAGAGGATTCAACAATGGGAATGTCATTGAATGTTGAGAGACAGCGTTTAGTTTCTCTTTTATTTGAGATACTAATTGCCTAGTGTGTACAGGTTTAAAGTTTTTCACCCTTCGATTCTTTGTGTTCAGTCACTTCTTTCATGACCTTCCCTCTATCTTAGGGTAAGATGTGAGGATGTTTGTTGCTGATTGCAAAATTCGTAACTCCTCAGGTATTAAAGCTGTCCCATCCAAAAGCAGCAAGACCTGGACAGTATCAGGCTTGGGCTGGCCAATGGCAAGCACCAGGTCCACGAGCATCCACTCCTTAGCAGCAAGTGTGTACCATCTGTACCTCAGAAATTCATTAAAGATCCTTAGGCAGCATTGTCAAACCCACAACCACTACTGTCTGGAAGGACAAGAGCAGCAGATACAGGGGAACACCAATGTCTGCAAATTCCACTCCACGACACTCACTGTCCTCCTCCCAGAGGTGATTATCTCTGCCATCTGAAATTTCTTTTACCATCTTTTCTCACAATCTGAATAACTGGGCGTATTTTCTATGTTAGTCAAAGTTTTTTTTTCCTCATCCCTTCGTAAGGTTAAGGCACTCTGTCCCATCTCCCTGGTGGTTGGGAATTGCCAGTGGCCATGAGGTTATCAGGAGCTCCACTAAATTGTCACCCAATTGGATCGGCCAAATGCCTGATTCAGCTGTGGATTATTGTCACCGACATTGTCCCCATTGGTTAGCCACTCTGGCCAGAAGACCAAAATGGAGCTCTTTCGAAAACTTAAGAAGGTAAGTGTATTTATGTAGCGTTCGTCTTCACCCCCAAATCTTCAAACAGCCAGTGAAGAACTTCAGAAGTGTACTGATTGCTGTCACTAAACAAAGGTTAAGACCAAGGAAAGCATTAAAGTTATACGAATCTGAGATTGGTGGTTCTAAACTTGCTTAGATGTTGACTGATGATCAAATGCATTCTTCAAGTGAAACACGTAAGGTGGCATTTGCATTCTGCCTTGCCCCCAGAGTGTATGGCTGGGTGTGGGAAGTAGAGAAGGGGCAGTAAGGAATGGGGAGTGGCCAACGTGATAGCTATTCTCCACTCGTCCTAACCCCCAATGCCCCCTTTCTTTCCCAGTCCACTCCCACGTTAGCCAAGCCCTGACACTGGTGGAAGTATTAGTTCATTTGTCGATAAAGTATGGCGCTGGAAAAAACACAGCAGGTCAGGCAGTATCTGAGGAGCAGGAGAGTCAACCTTTCAGGAATGTGCAAGGATCCTGCCCGAAACATCGACTGTTGCTCCTCAGATGCTACCTGACCTGCTGTGCTTTCTCTAGCACCACACTTTATCAACTTTGACTTCTCCAGCGTCTGCAGTCCTCACTGTCTCTGTTAATTAATTTCTCACGGTAGTTCCATTCTCTCTCCCAGAAGGCCATCAATGCAGAAGCCCACAAAGTCTTTAAACCCGTAAATGCAACACCAGCAAGGGAGTAAATTTCCCAAAGTTTGTACACAGAGGTTACTGCGGTGCAGCAGATTTTGAGGAACTTTCATTCCGTAGTTTCAAGGGCATTTCCTTCTCAATCCAATGTCAGGTGCCCATTGGCCCCTAGAATGGTATCATATAGTTTTGTGGCTGGTCCTCTGAGCTGGAAGATGACAGATGAATTATAGGTAATTACAGCATTATAATGACCAATTGGTCCTTACAGGAGGGTTGGTCAGGACAAGATACAAATTGACTGATTACTTGTGTGTGTGAGAGGGCATAGCCTTAGAGTAAAGGGAAGACTTTTTGGAATGGAGATAAGGAGAAACCTCTTCAGTCAGAGAGTGGGGAATTTGTGGAATTCATTGCCACAGAAGGCTGAAGAAGCCAGGTCATTGAGTATATTTAAGACAGAGGTCGATAGGTTCTTGATTGTCAAGGGGATCAAGGATTACAGGAAGAAAGTGGGAGAATGGGGTTGAGAAACTTATCAACCATGCTTGAATGGCGGAGCAGACTCAATGGGCTGAATGGCCTAAATTCTGCTCCTGTGTCTAATGGTCTTATGATCACATTGCTGCATTGGCACCAATTTAGTGTAGAGAATGTGAGTATACCGTTTCTTTCCTTATCAACATGTTGTTACACACCTCTGGAGCAGGTGGGACTTGAACTGAGGTTTCTTAGTCCTGTGTATGGATGTTGACTTACCTATAAAGAGATGTGGGCCCAATTTAAGATAGACTAGGAGGTTAAATGAGTCCTGCTACAATGGTTTTGTCAGTGACATTCATCGCACTAAGGATATTAAATTGAACCTAACAAATTGGATTATAAGCCAGCACTATTTGAAATTGTTATAATGAGTAGGTACGATGTCTGCTGCATTCAGATTGCTAGAGTAATAGAAAGCAAGACAGGGTTTGTGGTGTTACTCCTTCGAGGCTGATGGTGGTTCTGCTGGAGAGAGGGAGTGAATGTATGAATAGCAATGTGAAGAGACTGGCTCGGACAGTCATTAGCCCAGCTTGACAAGGACGGTTCTGATATTGACATCCCTACAATGTGAATCACTTTTCTTCAGCAGTAGAACAAATGAGCCATTCCCTACAATTGCTCTGCTTCACCTTCCTTCCCTTGCTTTTATCTAATCCAGATCTCTTGGCATCTTTCTGCCTTGTGGATGCTTGTCTGAATTGCTGACCAGACTCCCCAATAAATTAGTTAATGGAGCAGGGGAGCCTTTTTGCTTTGTCTTGTCATGCACAGCGGGGGACAGAGCTTTATCTAATTACCTGGCTTGTGGCAGTATTTAGTTCCTGTTCCACTGAAGCAGGGAGTTGGCAACTTGAGTGCCTTTAGTGACCTGTCTCTCACCTGGGATCATTTTCCTTGGCTCACAAGTCAACAATGAATGAGGAATGCTTGACTGCAGCATTAAGCAACCCATTAGACCCAGCATAAGTAAATATTTCCAGAAAGTATAAAGAGAAAAGGAATGGACCAAAGAAATTGGCATCAGATCAAAGGAGCAGATGGAAAAAAGGACTGGACTGTTTTTCTTTTAACTAAAAGGATAAGAGAGGCTTTATGTTAGGAATTTTAAAAATGGTGAATGGTTGAATGTTTGCTTAAACTGATGCCCATTTATTTATTTACACATACAGTGTCTGTGCTGATGCAATTTGGCCCCAGCTCAGGGTAGATAGTAAAACCATGTAATTAAAGCAGCCCAAGGTTTCCATGTTCTGACAGCCTCCTGTAATTGTTAGCACTGCCGACAGCTGAGTATATCTCCTAGTAGATGGGATTTGGCCTGAAATCAGCCATGCTCTTAAATTGGTAAGCGCAGAAATGCACAAAGTAGTTGGCACACTTTAACATATGCTCAATAGCACTGCTGTAATTGACGCCTGTAGTGATCAAAAATTGTTTCCTCAATAGAGGTGGACCTGACACTGTGGAAATTGTATGATAAAACTACCAACAGCGTCATGCATCTGTACCTCATTGTAGGAAGTGATGGATTGTGAAACTCTTTACAAGCCATGATGCTGGTGTTGGACTGGACAGGAACAAAGTCAGAAGTCAGATGATGCTGAGTTATAGTTGATATCACAAGCTTTGAGAGCACTGTCCCTTCATCGGGTGATGAAGGAGCAGCATTCCGAAAGTTTGTGTTTTCAAATAAACCTGATGGACTGTAACCTGGTGTTGTGTGGCACCTGACTCTTTATAAGTCAGCAGCGTGCTCTTAAACGTTGCTGTAAAGCAATTTATGTTTAACTTTTTGACTTGTCATTTTACTTATTGGTTCAGCCATAAATAATCCGTGTTTTTTTTTGTCCTCTTTTTCTCTCCCCGCCCTCTGGTTTTACCATAGGACACTCTTAATGCATACCCGTGTGGTTATGACCACACCCCCAGCCCAATGGCCAGCCGCATTCCGATAGAGGCAGCTCTGGTACTGAAGGTTGCGCAGGGACACCTGGTGGCAGTGGCAGTGACTGTGGAAATGGAGCACACCATCGTCTTCTTGGGAGATGCCAAGGGCCGTTTGCACAAGGTAAGAGTAGGAGCGTTATTTCATGTCAGATGAAACCATCTGCTGGCAGGCGAGAAAGATTTGGCCATCTTATTTTGTGCCATCACAAAGAAATCTAAAGCATTTTAGCATGGAGGTGCAGCTGTTGTCTGGAAGGGCTGTCTCGTTGTTTAAAAAAAGAAAATAGTCGCTTTTTTGTAATTGCACTTTTCAATGTCCACAGCATCGTCCCCAAAATCCTTCACTGCTGACATTCATTCACTATTCTAGGTGAAAATTTCCCACAACCCTCAGTTCTGCCTATTAGACTGCAGCTGGGGAGGAACATTAGTGAAAATGATCCCTCCATGGTTTAACTACGGGGGGGCTTACCAGACGCAATCCTGTCCTGCTTTGTCTTTAAGGGCTCACTGAACCCTGACTGATTTTTAGCTGGTGTTTTAGGTCATAAAGCTGCCGCTCTCCTTAGGACAGAGTGTATCAAACTCGTCCTAGGCCAGAAAAGTGGCTCATTCAACTCAAATAAGGGTTAAAATTATGCAAGCGTTGGCAACAATATTCCAAATCTTCTGCGATACAGTGGTGACACGAGAGGACAGGAGAATTGCAAATGTTATATCTTATTCCCTAAAGACCTTGGAAAGTACATTCCAGTCAGTTGAACTTGGTTGTGCAAAAGCTTTCAGAAATAATGATCTGGGACAAAGTGAACCAGATTTGGCCTCACTGAGGAAGGCCAGCAGACACCAGTTCTAATATCAAGTACTTTAGGGATAGTTTCCTAGAGCAATATATCATGGAGGAGAAAGTGAGGACTGCAGATGCTGGAGATCAGAGCTGAAAATGTGTTGCTGGGAAAGCGCAGCAAGTCAGGCAGCATCCAAGGAGCAGGAAAATCGACGTTTCGGGCATGAGCCCTTCTTCAGGAATGAGGAAGGTGTGTCCAGCAGGCTAAGATAAAAGGTAGGGAGGAGGAACTTGGGGGAGGGGCATTGGAAACGTGATAGGTGGAAGGAGGTAAAGGTGAGGGTGATAGGCCGGAGTGGGGG
>NC_057727.1:16530416-16545437 GCF_004010195.1 Chiloscyllium plagiosum | reverse complement strand
GTCGGTTTATAGTAAATGTCCGTGTTGATTCGGTCGCCTGAGATAGAAATGGAGAGGTCTAGGAAGGGGAGGAATGAGTCTGAGACGGTCCAGGTAAATTTGAGGTCGGGGTGGAAGGTGTTGGTAAAGTGGATGAACTGTTCAACCTCCTCGTGAGAGCATGAGGCAGCGCCGATATAGTCATCGATGTAGCGGAAGAAAAGGTGGGGGGTGGTGCCAGTGTAGCTGCGGAAGATAGACTGTTCCACATATCGTACAAAGAGGCAGGCATAGCTGGGGCCCATGCGGGTGCCCATGGCTACTCCTTTGGTTTGTAGGAAGTGGGCGGATTGGAAAGAGAAGTTGTTCAGAGTGAGGACCAGTTCAGTCAGTCGAAGGAGGGTGTCAGTGGAAGGGTACTGGTTGGTACGGCAGGAAAGGAAGAAGCGGAGGGCTTTAATGGAGAGGTCTAGGAAGGGGACCATCCCGTGGCTCAACACTTCAACTCCCCCTCCCACTCCACCAAGGACATGCAGGTCCTTGGACTCCTCCATCGCCAGACCATAGCGACACAATGGCTGGAGGAAGAGCGCTTCATCTTCCGCTTAGGAACCCTCCAACCACAAGGGATGAACTCAGATTTCTTCAGTTTCCTCATTTCCCTTCCCCCCCACCTTGTCTCAGTCCCAACCCTCGAACTCAGCACCACCTTCCTAATCTGCAATCTTCTTCCTGACCTCTCCACCCCCACCCCCACTCCGGCCTATCACCTTCACCTTTACCTCCTTCCACCTATCACGTTTCCAACACCCCTCCCCCAAGTCCCTCCTCCCTTTTATCTTAGCCTGCTTGGCACACTTTCCTCATTCCTGAAGAAGGGCTCATGCCCGAAACGTCGATTTTCCTGCTCAATATATCATGGAGCCAAACAGGAAGCATCATATTTTGGTTCTGGTAATGAGGCAGGTTTAACACTTGACCTCTGAGTAAAAGATTCCCCCCCCCCCCCCCCCCAAAGAAGTCGTGGTCATAACGTGATCGAACTTAACATTCAGTTCGGGAGTGAGAAATTTAGGACAGAAACAACTGTGTTTAACTTAAGTCAAAGGAATGATAATGAAATGAGATTAAATTACCTAAAGTGTGGAAACAGGCCCTTTGGCCCAACAAGTCCACACCGACCCGCTGAAGCGCAACCCACCCAGACCCATTCCCCTACATTTACCCCTTCATCTAACACTACGGGCAATTTAGCGTGGCCAATTTACCTAACCTGCACATTTTTAGACTGTGAGAGGAAACCGGAGCACCCAGAGGAAACCCACGCAGACACTGGGAGAATGTACAAACTCCACACAGTCGGTCGCCTGAGGCGGGAATTGAACCCGGGTCTCTGGCGCTGTGAGGCAGCAGTGCTAGCCACCGTGCTGCCCCAGCTCAAGTGGATAGATTAGCAAGATGTCAGAAAGCAAGCAGTAGCAATGAAGGAATCATGACTTGGAGATGCCAATGTTGGACTGGGATGTACAAAGTTTAAAAAATCACACAACACCAGGTTATAGTCCAACAGGTTTATTTGGAAGCACTAGCATTCAGAGCGCTGCTCCCTCTTCAGCTGGTTGTGGAGTGTAGGATCATAAGACACAGAATCTATAGCAAAAGTTTACAGTGTGATGTAACTGAAATTATATATTGAAAAAGACCTGGATTGTTTATTAACTTATGACTCTTAATAAGGAGGAAAGATTCTAAGAGAGGGATAAACTAAACATGGCTAAGTGAGGAAGTTAAGGCGAGTGTTAAATTGAAAGAAAAGCATGGAAGGAGGCTAGAGTTAGTGATAGCCCTGAAGACTGGGATATATTCAGAACTCCGCAAAGAAGGACTAAAAAGATAATAGGAAATAAACTACCAGGGCAGACCAGCGAGGGATAGAAAAACTGACAGTAAGAGCTTCTTTAAATATATAAAAAGGAAGAGAGAGGTCAAAGTGAACCTGGGCTCCTTAGGAAATGAATCTGGAGAGAACAAGGGGGAGCAAAGAAATGGCAGAGGAATTAAACAAATATTTTGCATCAGTCGTTATGGTGGAAGATACTTCAAACATCCCATTCAAATTAAAGAATACGGTGGAGGAATTAAGTACCATCACCAGCATTAAAGAATTGATATTAGCCAAACTAATGAGGCTAAAAACAGTCAAGTCCCCTGGTACTAATGGCTTACATCCTAGGATCCTAAAAGGGGTAGCTATCGAAATGGTGGATGCAATTGGTTGGAATTTCCCAAATGTCATTGGATTCTGGTTAAGTATCAAAGATTTGGAAAACTGCTAATGTGACACTCCTATACAAGAAGGGAGGAAGGCAAAAAGAGGGTAACTATAGGCTGGTTAGTCTAACATCTATTATTGGAAAAGTACTAGAATCAACTATTAAGGAAGTAGAAGCATAATCATTGAAACATCATAATCTAATAAAACAGAGTCAGCATGGCTTCATGAAAGTGAAATTTTGTCTGCTTAATTTAGTCGAGTTTTTGAAGAGGTTTCACTCAGAATGGATAAAAGGGAGCAAGTAAATGTCTTGTATTTGGCCTTCCAGAAGGCATCTGACAAGGTATCTCACAAAAGATTAAGTCATAAGATAAGAACCTACAGTGTTGGAGGTAGACTATTAGCAGACTAATAGACTGCCAATGACTAATTACCCAGTAATTAATGGGCAGGAAACAGAGTGGGAATAAGGGATTCTTTTTCAGGCTGGTAACCTGGGACTAGCAGAATTCTACAGAGATCAGTTCTGGAACACTAACCATTTATAATATGTATCAGTGACTTCGAGGAAGGAAGCAAATGTACTGTAACCAGATTTGCAGACACCACAAATGTAGGTGGAAAGGCGGGTTGTGCGAGGGACACTGACAGGGTACCGAGAGGCCTAGATAGATTAAATAAGTGGACAAAATCTTAGTAAATGAAGTGTAATGTGGGAAAATGGGAAGTTCTTCAATTTAGAAGGTAGAACAAAACAAGAGTATTATTTAAATGGAGAACAAATTGCTGAAAGCTGCAGTGCAAAGGGACCTTCAGATATTTGTACATGAAAGTCAGGGACTCCTTTACACAGAGAGCTGTGTGGGAAGGCAGAGTGCTGTGCGTACTTCAGGCTGAATTGGATAGAATCTTGATCAGTAGAGGCATTCAGGGTTATGTGGAGAGGACAGTGCTGGCAGTTTATTCTTCAAGTGCCCATTCAGTTTCATTGGAAATAAGTTTCAAGAGAACACAGACAGGTAGAAAATGAATGCCAATAGGTGTGAAAGTGACTCCTCCTGGTAGGGAGATGCAGGAGGGGCAATGTAAGGTAAAAGTCATGATTGTGTGAGTGGTGCATGAGCAGAGGCACCAGGAAATGTATGTGCACAATGATTAAAGATGGCAGAGCAGTTTGAGAAAGTGGTTAATATTGCACACCAGATTCTGAGACTTAAAATCAAGGCATGGAATACAAATGAAAGTGTGTCCTGGTGAACCCATAATAAATATTGGTTTGGCTTCAACCGGATTATTGTCCTCTATTCTGGACACCACACATAAGGAAGGAAGTGAAAGTATAGGAGGGGGTGAGGAACAGTTTCAGAAGAATGGTGTGCTGGATGAGGGACGTTCAATTGAATTGATGAGTTTGAGAACTGGAGATCTCCTACTTCAGGAATGGGGAGGTTACGGGGAGATCTGATGAAGAATTCCAAAATCATGAGGAACCTGGAGATAGGTGGGGTGAAACTGTTCTTAGTGGCAAAAGGGTCAGAAACCAGAGAACCTTAAGGTGAAAGGCAAAGGAATGAAAAGCAAGAGAAGGAGAAATGCAATGTGCTAGGGGTGGTTTGCAATCAAAGTTTGTCCAGTCATGTTGATTTGAAGTGCCTTGCGATTGCATTGACATTGTCGTATAATCATAGAAACTAGTAGGCCATTTGGCTCTTTGATTCTACTGTACCATTCTATATGATCGTGGCTGATCCTCTATCACAATGCCTTGTAAATGCAAGGTGCTGTTTTGTAAAATTCACATGGATGCATTTTAGATAACTCTGAATGGGTCACAGTTAATGACAGTATTAGCAAAGCTAGATCAGCTCTGTGATTATGTAATCTGAGCCAAAGCTGATGGATTTTCTGTGGTATATTTTACATGAGTCACAATTGGAGAAAATGCTTAGAACAGTGTAGACATCATGAAACAAAAATAGAAATTGCTGGAAAACTCAGCAGGTCTGGCAGCATCTGTGGAGAGAGATGAGTGTTAACGTTTTGGGTCTAGTGACCCTTCAGAACTGGACCTGAAATATTTCTCTCCACAGACTTGTTGAGCTTTTCCAGCAATTTCTGTTCCTTATTTTCAGCATCCACAGTTCTTTCAGTTTTTTGTTCAAGACATCATAGGGTCATAGAGATGAACAGCATGGAAACAGACCCTTCGGTACCGACCAGATATCCTATTCCAAGCTAGTCCCACCTGCCAGTATCTGGTCCATATCCCTCCAAGCCCCTCCTATTCATATACCCATTTAGATGCCTTTTAAATGTTACAATTGTACCAGCCTCCACCACTTCCTCTGGCAGCTCATTCCATACATGTACCACCCTCTGCGTGAAAACCTGATTTCGGTAAGGATTGTAGGGAAGGTGTGAGCAGGAGTGTCACATGTTCCTGGATTGTTTGTAGATTTTTTGGGGAGTCTGTGATACTCCTCCTTACCATGGTTGGGTTAGCAGAATTATTTGGCACATTGCATCTGGAAAAGTAACAGAATAACTCCATACAGCTTGCTTTGTGATCTTGCTGCTGCTCCACAGGGAGGGTGGCACAGTGGCTCAGTGGTTAGCGTTGCTGCCTCACAGCACCAGGGACCCTGGTTCGATTCTAGCCTCGGGAGTTTGCAGATTCTCCTTGTGCTTGTGTGGGTGTCCACCGGATTCTCTGGTTTCCTCTGGGTGCTTTGGTTACCTCTCACAGTCCAAAGATATGCACGTTAGGTGGATTGACCATGTTGAATTGTCCATAGTGTCCAGGGATGTGCAGACTAGGTGGATTAGTCATGGGAAATGTAGGGATAGGATAGCAAGGTGTTTCTGGGTGGGCTGCTGTTCAGAGGGACGGTATCATTAGATAGGTCAAATGGCCTGCTTCCATACTGCAGGAATTCTGTGATTCTATGTACTTATAGGAGATTGCAGATGACCAATTGTCTTGGACAGTGTCTTAGATTCACTGTCAAAGATAACTAGCCTGAAGCAACCTTCAGCTTTGACTGCCCTGTTGTAGGGCCTACACTGTTCAGGGTGATTTGAAATTTGTGGTCCTTCCCCATAGCTCAAACGAGCTGTTTGTTGAGATGGATTCGGTCACTCTTTCTCAGCTATATCTGCTGAAAACGTGTCCATCAATCTCAAACTAGAGGGCATGTTTTAGAAGGAGGATTGATGGGGAAGATGGTGTGGAATTAAATGGCTTACAGTCCATCTTAATGTTTCCAATTATTCGATAACACACTCTAAGAAAATGTTCAATGAATAGTCTCTCTGATAGCTTGGGTGCTGAAGGCGGGTTATAATTAAATCACGCAAACCAGAAAGTTTCCGTTCAATGCCTCTTTGTGCTGAGTTCAACTAATCTCTGCCTTGATGGTGTCAGGATCACTATGTGTGGTTTTTAGCACATCCTGCACTGTAGCTCAGGATTCTACCAGCTGCCAGATTCCCTCCAGATCTTTCACTATTTTGAAGTGGTAGTGTATGGCCATTGCATTACCAGCACTGGATGAAAATTCCTGGCTTCCCCATCGAACGTCACTGTGCCAACCTCCATACACACCACAGCTCATCACCACCTTCTCATGGTGTCGTCCCATTCCCCCTCAGACAAAGCAAAACACTTAGACACAGTATAGTTTTACCTCCTTCATCTTTATTCCGGGCCCAGGAGGGAGAGGGAACAATAACCCATGTGCACAGAGACATGAGTTCACAGTCTTCTCTGGAACAGCAGTTTCTTAATGAACTCTATAGTCATTTTACAGGGAGCAGCATCCAGATAAGGCAACGTACAAATTAATATTGTAACCGTTACAATCAGCGAGCATCAATAGTAAATATTAAGCCATCTGCTGTTACACAATGAATAACTGACTTCACATAATAAATACTTTCACCTTGTTAATTGATGTTACATACTGGATGCCAGCTCATCTTGTTGAATAGCTCTACATAATGATTGCTTTTCCACCTTGTTAACCCATTACCCTTGCCTCCAGCACCCCATTGTTAACTGTAAGTTCTTATCTGATCTGAGTCATGCTCAGTAGAACCTCTTGTTTCACAAAACTCAGAACTTAAGTCTTTCCCTACCTGCTTATACCCTATACACATTCTCAGTGGGCAATTAGAGATGGGCCACAAATGATGACCTCATCAGCAATGCTCACATTCCATGAATAAATACTTTTAAAAAAGGGTAAAATCAATCCAGATCTTTGCCCCTCATATTTTGATCAGTATGGGCCAATTTGGGCCAAAGGGCCTGTCTCTGTGCTATGGGACTCTATGACTCTGAGTAGCTGTTAACAATTGCCGGAGAGACTGCGTGTCTGGTCATGACTGGTTTGAGGTAGTCTGAAGCCCCTTTTGCACCCATACACTGTAACAGTTTGACCAACTTCAGTCCTCGGCTGCTAGGCCGGAATTCTAGAGGGAGTGGTAAAAATAAACTTAAAAATGGAAACAACATAGGCATCACGCAGCTGCAGTTAGTTTACCCTTTGATAGAAGAGGGTCCAATTCCCATTCATTCTTTCAGCTTTCCTAAACTGCAAAAACCACCTCCATTCTCCCTCACCAAAGGCCGAATTAAACAGAGTCCAGTATGGCAGTTAACTCGTGGATAATGTCTAACTGCTGAAGCTTGTTGTGCATGAAAATGGAAGGTTGTTTCTTGTCTTTTGTGTGTGTTGAGATTCACTTCATTGAGTGAAACAACTTGTTTTCTTAGGTTTTTGTGAAGCCATCTGGAGAGGCAGAGCAATATGCGACAGTCACAATCCAGCCCAACGCAGCAGTCAATAGCGACCTAGTATTTGACCGTGAGCAGAAGCATCTTTACGTCACAACTCAGCTAAAGGTACGTCTCTGGAAATGAAGCCAAGTGCATGTTTCAAGCAGTTTGATACCAAGGGCACGGGTTCCTAATCCTCCATCCAATGACTATAGAGCCGTTGGTGCTGGCTGTGTCAGCAGAATGGGAAGAGATGTTTAAAACATGGTATTTTACTCTGAATCACGGAAGATGAGCTAAAATGTTTCAACGATCTACCTGATGATGAAAATGAGGAGGGAGACAATGATTGAGGAGCATTTCAGGCTTAGGTAATATCACATAGATCAAACATACAGGAATTGAATTGATAAAAGGATAGGAGATGAACAGTGAATTGCATTAACGTTACTCCCACTCAGATGAAGCGGAATAAATGTGGAACAGTGCCTGTACTTAAAACATTCGCAAGTTTACACATGATATCTAATGTAAGGGGTGGCACGGTCGCTCAGTGGTTAGCACTGCTGCCTCTTAGCGCCAGAGACCCGGGTTCGATTCCACCTTTGGGCAATTATCTGTGTGGAGTTTGCACAGTCTCCCTATGTATACATTGCTTGTGCTCCGGTTTCCTGCCACAGTCCAAAGGTATGCAGGTTAGGTGGATTGGCCATGCTAAATTGTCCATAGTGTTCAGGGATGTGCAGGCTGGGTGGATTAGCTATGGGAAATGCAGAGTTACAGGATAGAGTAGGGGGTGGGTCTGGGCGAAATGCTCTTCAGTGTGGACTCGATGGGCCAAATGGCCTACTTCCACACTGTGATAATCCTGTACAGAAATGCAGAACCATAGGCTTCTGAGAAATAATGCATTGTAGCAGGCAAGCTTCTGTTTGAGTCCATTGTGCTGAGGTTTGTGAACTTTTAGTGTTCTACTCTGGTGTGGTAACAGCACTGGTAGCTCAACATGGGTTAAGGCTTTCCGTCAAACAAATTAATACTTTCCTTTGGTGTCCTTTTGATGAGCTTGAATTTCATTTCAGATTTTAGGTGATGTCCTCAACAAGGCTTAGTTTGTACAGCTGCAAGTAGAGAGGGGAACCACCTCTTTGTTGCAGTGTCAACACTGTCAATGTCAGGACTGAGAGAGATTCATCGGCTGTAAAAGATGGTGTTATTCAGCAATGTTGGGGCAGAAAATATGGATATGAATCCCAGAAAGTCAAGTTGTTTGAGGGTTTTTTAAATTCATGGGCATCGCTGGCTGACCAAAATTTGCTGCCCATTCCTGAGGAGGCGATGGTGAGTTGTCTTTTTGAACTGCTGCAGTCAGTTTTCTGTGGTCGACCTGCAATGTTGTTGTGGAGGAAGTTCCAAGATTTTGATTCAGCGATGCTAAAGGAACGAAGACATATTTCAGAGTCAATGTACGTCATATTGGTTAGTGGCTTGGAGGGGATCTTGCAGGGTGGTGATGTTTCGATGTATCTGCTGCCCTTGTCCTTCTAGATTCTAGTGACCATAGATTTTTTAGTTTAGATTAGATACAATGTGCAAACAGGCCCTTCGGCCCAACAAGTCCACACCAACCCTCCGAAGAGCAATCCACGCAGACCCATTCCCCTACATTTACCCCTTCACCTGACACTACGGGCAAGTTAGCATGGCCAATTCACCTAACCTGCAAATCTTTGGACTGCGGGAGGAAACTGGAGCACCCGGAGGAAACCTACGCAAACACTGGATTCTTTAGTTACTATTGGTCAGTTGTGGGGTAGGGAGGGGCAGCCAATGACCTATCCGAGAAGATCATGCCTGTCTATGTGAGCTACTGTTCGTCCTTTTCCCCCTCAAAGACCGAAGTTAATTAGAGGGAAATTCTCTGTGATAACATATGGAAAACAGTTTGGAGTCACTGTTTATCGATTCTCATTTAAGGTGGTGAAACTTCCAGTGAGTGAGTGTTCTGCCTACGCTGACTGTCAGTCCTGTCTAGTAGCGAGGGATCCATACTGTGGCTGGTGCATACTTCAGGGCAGGTAAGTCACAAAAAACGTGGCCCGATCATCCCGTCTCTCAGACTCTGTCACCTTCACTACGCAGCTGTGGGGTTTGAGGGTTTAGCTGGTAGCCCTGAATTTGCAGAGTTGCTCATTTCAAGCCTGACACTGGCTAATAGACACAGACCAACAAAATGAGGGCACCATCCTGGAAATGGTAAGGCTCCCTGCCACTAATTGTAACAATATATAATCATAAATGTTTAGCACAAGACTTTACTTTGCAAGGATGCTGACATTGGCTGGCAATGAAACTTCCCCTTTGTCCCATTCCCATCCATTGAAGCCCATCTATACTTCCCACTGCCTCGGGGAAGCAAACAAAATAATCAAAGACCCCTCCCACCCTGGTTATACTTTCTTCCAGGAGAAAGTGAGGACTGCAGATGCTGGAGATCAGAGCTGAAAATGTGTTGCTGGAAAAGCGCAGCAGGTCAGGCAGCATCCAAGGAACAGGAGAATCAACGTTTCGGGCATAAGCCCTTCTTCAGGAATGGAGGAAGAGAGCTTCTTCAAGGAAGGCATCTTTGTAAGAGGATTCGCAGTAGGTTGAAGTCTTTGAGGAGAAAGTGAGGACTGCAGATGCTGGAGATCAGAGCTGAAAATGTGTTGCTGGAAAAGCGGGAGGAAGAGAGTGGCACATTCCTGAAGAAGGGCTTATGCCCGAAACGTTGATTCTCCTATACTTTCTTCCACCCTCTTCCATCAGGCAGAAGATATAAAAGTTTGTATACATGTCCAACAGATTCAAGAACAGCTTCTTCCTTACTGTTATCGCACTTTTGAATGGACCTGTTTAATGTTAATGTTGGTCCCTCTCTGCATCATCTTGTCAGCTGTAACACTGTATCCTGCATTCTAGTCTGTTACCCCGATCCACTTGCGTACCATGATTTGCCTGTAAAGCACATAAGGCAACATTTTGTCATGTGTACTGAAGTAATAAATCAACTCAAGTAATCACTGCTTCTCTAACTGAGAGTTGCAGTGGCACACCCTAGCCTTGCCCTTGGTGAAACATTGCAGTTTTGGATCTAACTTTCACTTTGTCTTGGAGCACTTGCTTCTGCTGTTCCCACTTGTCATAAAAATGATATGGAGAGGAATGTTTCTTGTAAAATTCCACAAGTTGCTCATGTTGCCAAACAGGTGGCCATGTGAGGAATATGAGAGACCCCATTAGCACTGTGATTTCATGAGCTAAGTGCATTGGTCAGGGAATGGAAGATGGATTTTAATTAAAATAAATGTCATGGCAAATGCAAAACCTGATGCACAGGTGCACGTTAGGAGCATTAGCAAAACTGGGAATGCATTTTAATATTATAATTCATCATTCACTGAAAATATCCAATTAATACAGATCTTCAAGCATTGGGATATAAGTCGAGATTGTGTGACGATAAATTAAAGCTTTTTTTAAAGTCATTTTTTATATAGTAATGGGACCATGTTTGGAATTGTGTGCAGTTTATGATGCTTTATGATTCAAAGGGGTCTGGTAAATCACTAAGTCATCAGACTTAAGAGTCCAAATTGCAGATGTTGTCTTAGAGTCATAGAGATGGACAGCACAGAAACAGACTCCAACTTGTCCATGCTGACCAGATATCCTAAAATTATTGTAGTCCCATTTGCCAACACCTGGCCCATATCCCTCTAAATCTTTCCTATTCATTTGTCATCCAGGTGCCTTTTAAATGCTGCCATTGTACCAGCTTCTACACTTCCTCTGGCAGCTCACTCCATGCACGCACCACCCTCTGAGTGAAAAGGTTGCCCCTTAGGTCCCTTTTCAATCTTTCCCCTCTCACTTAAACCTATGCCCTCTACTTTTGGACTCCCCCACCCCAGGGAAAATACCTTGTCTATTTACCATGTTCACCTTGTTTATTTATCCATGCCCCTCATGATTTTATAAACTTCTATAAGGTCAATCTTTTTATTTTCAATGGCAAATCAGAAGGAATGAGACCCAATATTTTAAAATATTGAGGAGAACAAGCAAAGACGTGAACAGTTTATTCAAATTGGACTATGAACATAGAGGCAGAGGACAGGAACCAAAAAAAAAAATGAATGAAACTTCTGTGAGATTTGGAGATCAGAATGATTTCTAATCCCATGTGAAATAAAAGGTGGGATTAAATTTTAGCAAAACGAAGCTCGGTTAGCTTTTATCGTTAAGAAGTTGATAACTATAGAAAGACCTTTGGAATGATGCATGTTTCACAAAGTATCGATGATCTATAATGGCTCTTGCAATTGAACAAATGTCACTGGTTGAAGGATGATGCAAATTGCGATAGGCAAGAGGGCATTTTATGAATTCCAACAGTGAAGCTTCAGACGCCAGGGATATATGTCAGAAATTCAGGATTATACCCCCATTATTTGGAATCCTTCCCTCCAATAAGTGCTCCCAGTAGGAAAAGGACAGATTTATAAAATTAACCCAATAGTACGTAAATTCTTTAATTTACCTGGGAGAAAGGACAGACATTTTTTTAAACGTGTTCTGGATGAGTTCAGTTAAGTTGATGAAATAGTTAAGTCTGGAATGAGGCCAGTGGGTCAAATACATGACTTCTAGCTTCTTGTGCAGAACTCTCTGCTCTGTTATCCACCAAGTGAATTCCTCTCATGGTCACTTCGATCACTGCCTTGAATGGCAAGGTCGGAATTCTGCGAGATTGTCTCTAGAAATGGGATGGCTAGTAAGCTGCAGCAGTATAGAATTTACCTTTGGAGCTCTTGAATATGTTGGTGATGTGCTGTTTTGAGTACTGGGTTAGAAGCTGAAAGATTCTGCAATAATTCACTGAGCTGTGTTGGAGCTTATCAATTACTTCACAAACTTGAATAAATTCATTCGTTCGAAGAGAACTTTACACTCCTCACTGTTGATGCTTGAGCAACTTATTGGCTCAAGTTGAATGTACTGCCTGGTGTTGATACAGCCTTCCTTCCTGCCAATAGGTGCTGTCGGAGGTCAGAGTGCGAAAGGGCGGAGGAAGGTGTTCAATGGCTCTGGAGCTATGAGGAAGGCCGACAGTGTCTGAGTGTGCAGACTCTGATCCCAGCTAATATCAGCAGACAGGAGCAAAAACAGGTGAGTGAGAGAGTGGATGGGAATGTCAGGATGCAGTCAATAGCAGATCTTGTTGAGCATCCACCTGGTCAAGTTCCTTGGTGATGGGGGAATGAGAACAAGAGTAGGATTAGGCATAATGCTTACTGAGTCTGTTCGAAGTCTCCTCAGCACACGGTCCTGAAAAAATTTAGACATCATAACTTGTGAGGAAAAAGGTGTAGGTCTGTCACTTGTTTGTCAATCGTCCATTGACCCAAGGCCCTAATTCCCCACGTGGACAGTCTGCTTAACCACATTTCACTGTTAAACAGCAAAATGGGGTCGCGAAATACATGGAGCATAGGATCTTTAATAGGGACCTTAACAAAGTTATGGACTATCTTCAGTTAATTCCAGGTTATTGTACATCGGGCCCATCACTCAACGCTATAAATATAATTTTGTAAGGGCCCAACCATCTCTAATTTAGACTTAATGGGCATTGGGCAGAAGAAATTGAGAATATTGACATCATCCATCATCATCCTGCTCGAGTACCTTGATTTTTGGATATGTTAAGGCCGCTTTCCAAAGCCCATACCACACTCCTTGAATAAGGAGTTATTTCACTTCCCAGTTAACTACTTCAGCCAAGTCGGCCTTGTCTGTGTCAGGTCATGTAGTAAGCATTTCTCCATCACTAATGAAGCTTCAGGCAAGCTTACCCTTTAGGGTATGGTCGTCTTCATCTTTGTTGTCATATCTTGGTTTTGCGTGTCCACCATATTACGTTACTCAAATATTAATTCTAAAAATGTGGTTTCCCCATTTCCCTCCCATTCTCCAATTGTTTCTGTTTGGAAACAAACCTGACAGTAAACTACTGATCAGCTTCTGTATTCTTCCACATTGCTAATCAGTAAAACTCCTGCACTCTGTGATATGTTTTGAACTCATTGAAATAACTCAACAGGGGATGGTATCCTGTCACCAAGTCACCCTTTATTTACACATGCATACACCTTGTCACTGCTCCAGCTTCCTCAGAGTCGAGAGTGTGGCGCTGGAAAAGCACAGCAGCTTGGACAGCATCCGAGGAGCAGGAAAATCGACATTTCAGGCAAAAGTCCTTAGTCAGCTTCCTCAGAGCAATCTCTCAAAGTGAACAGAACCTCTGACGCTCCTGTTTACATCTATCAGCCAGGGCTTACTGATTGGACCAGATTATGCTCAATGGAGTTTAGAAGGATGAGGGGGGATCTAATTGAAACATACAGAATACTGTATGAATTCTGTATGAATAACCTGGACAGCGTAGATGTTGGGAAGACGTTTGCATTGGTAGGAGAGACGAGGACCAACGGGCACAGCCTTAGAGTAAAGGGAAGACCTTTTAGAATGGAAATGAGGGGAAATGTCTTGATCCAGAGAGTGGTGGATCTATGGAATTCGTTGCCACAGAAGGCTGTAGAGGCCAGATCATTGAGTATATTTAAGACTGAGATAGATAGGTTTTTGAGTATGAAGGGTTACGGGGAGAATGGCATTGAGAAATCTATCAGCCATGATTGAATGGCAGAGCAGACTTAATGGGCTGAATGGCCTAATTTCTTCCCCTATGTCTTCTGGTCTTAGCAGCCGCAATCAGGGAACTCATATTCTGTGAGGTCCAACTGGCTGACCTCGTTCCACTCAGGGTGCTCTATGTTACGAAGATAGCAAATATCAACATGTCGCTGAGCAGTGATTGCCATCCAAATCATGACCTCGAGGGATGTTCTCCTTTATTCAAGTAATTTTTCTGCCTTGTCCCTAGGTATTTGTGAATGTCGCTGACTTGCCTGTTCTTGCCGAGGGTGAGTCTTACACCTGTCTCTTCGATGATTACTCCAGCCCTGCAGTCATTACGGAGAGAGGTGTGGTGTGTTGGACCCCCAACGTCCAGCAACTTCCACCGACAAAACCAGGAACAGGTGTGTCTCAGACGATAGGGATCTGATTACCAATAATTGTACTTTGACTTTGGTATTACCTGTTGTAAGATTGCAGTGGGATTCTCTGCTTGAGCTTTCGTGTGATTAGTGTCCAAGTTAGAGTGATTAATGGTGCATTGATTGATGGGTATCTGAATGAGCGAAATACTGTAAGAGGCATTTGTCCAGACTTTTACAACTGAGATTTGTGAAACACACACACACACACACACACACACACACAATATTGAGATTTAGTTATTAGAGTGGTTAATTGATGGTGCCTGTGAGAGACACACTTTTATACAAGCTGTACTTTGAGGGAAGATGAAGGATTGTGAATGTTACTGGTTCTTACACAGATATTCCAACAGGCTTACCTTTTATAGGATGGTGCGGTATTAGCATTGGTGTCAATTAGAGCAGACTCATCCACTGACAGCACTCCTCTGGTTACATTTCATGAACAGCTCCAGAAAATGAACTAATACTGGGGTTTAGGGAAGGGTAATTAATTCCCACTAAATCACCAGATCATCCGCTCGGGTGATTAAAGATTGGCCCCAATTCCAGTCGTTTTCTTCCTGTCTTGTTCAGTGCCTGCTCAGAGGGCAGTTGATAATTTGACAATGCAGCACTCTGATGCTATATTGAAAAGTCAGTGTAAATGTTGTGCTCAATTTTTAAAATTGTGTTTTATCCCTCTGTCTACTGCATCCACCAATGTAAAACTCTGTCTTTCTAGCCCTGTCTGTCTGTCTGGCTATCTGCTCTGTGTGTCTATCACTCTGTCTGTTTCTTTGTTTATCTCTTTTTCTTTCTTTCTCTCTCTCTCTCTCTCT
>NC_057727.1:16516286-16525960 GCF_004010195.1 Chiloscyllium plagiosum | reverse complement strand
ATCAGGAGCAGGAACCCTGGCTGATTTCCCCCCTCTCTCTCTCTCTCTCTAACCCAGGGACAGTGATCAGGAGCAGGAACCCTGGCTGATTTCCACTCTCTCTTTCTCTAACCCAGGGACAGTGATCAGGGGCAGGAACCCTCCCCCCCTCCCCTCTCTCTCTCCCTCTCTCCCTCTCTCTCTCCCTCTCTGTTTGTCTGTCTGTGTTTCTGGAGTCTAACATGTTGCCACTAGACAAAGAAGACGATTCCTGGATGCTGGCTTCCTGCAGGTGGCATAAGTTGAGTTTATCACTCTTTCCCTTGGTTACTGATGAGTGTGGCCTGTGGGAAGAAAGTTCTGATCTCTGCTGTAATCTCCTTTACAGATCATGTGACTGTCAGATTAAAAGTAATGTTCTTTAACATCATACTGACAGCAGAGCGATTCACCTTCTATGACTGTGCTGCAGTCCAGCAGCTCTCCAGAAATTTTCCGTAAGTGTTTTCACTGCTTTTTTTCAAGCAAAAGAAAATCAAGGTGACAAACAAGAATCCAATATAAAAAGGGAAATCTGAAAACTGGATAATCTCCTTTCAGTTTTGAAGTAGACACATAAAGGACTTGAAACATTAACTGTTTCTCTCTTCACAAGCTATTGGACTGCTGAGTTATAGAGTCATAGAAATGTACAGCATGGAAACAAACCCTACGGTCCAACCCGTCAATGCCAACCAGATATCCCAAACCAATCTAGTCCCACTTGCCAGCACCCGGCCCATATCCCTCCAAACCTTTCCTGTTCATATACCCATCCAAATGCCTCTTAAATATTGCAATTGTACCAACCTCCACCATATCCTCTGGCAGCTCATTTCATACATGTACCACCCTCTGTGTGAAAAGGTTGCCCCATAGGTCTCTTTTACATCTTTCCCCTCTCACCCTAAACCTATGCCCTCTAGTTCTGGACTCCCGACCCCAGGGAAAAGACTTTGCCTATTTATCCTATCCATGCCCCTCATAATTTTGTAAACCTTTGTAAGGTCACCCCTCAGCCTCCGATGTTCCAGGTAAAACAGCCCCAGCCTGGTCACCCTCTCCCTATAGCTCAAATCCTCCAACCCTGGCAACATCCTTGTAAATATTTTCTGAACCCTTTCAAATTTCACAACATCTTTCTGATAGGAAGGAGACCAGAATTGCACGCAATATTCCAACAGTGGCCTAACCAATGTCCTGTACAGCTGCAACATGACCTCCCAACTCCTGTACTCAATACTCTGACCAATAAAGGAAAACATACCAAATGCCTTCTTCACTATCCTATCTACCTGCTACTCCACTTTCAAGGAGCTATGAACCTGCACTCCAAGGTCTTTGTTCAGCAACCTTACCATTAAGTGTATAAGTCGTGCTACGATTTGCTTTTCCAAAATGCAGCACCTCGCATTTATCTGAATTAAACTCCATCTGCCACTTCTCAGCCCATTGGCCCATCTGGTCGAGTTCCTGTTGTAATCTGAGGTAACTCTCTTCGCTGTCCACTACACCTCCAATTTTGGTGTCATCTTCCTCCAGAACGTTTTCTTTTATTTCCCCATATTTGCAGCATCTGCAATGTTTTCCTTTTAAAAGTAAATCCAATGTTGATTCAGTGTTTGGTTCTGTTGGGTCGAACCTGTTGCCATGGTATCAATAAAATCATCTTGATTTCATTCCTTTGTTATTTTTTCCAAAGATGTATTTATTCATAAAATGTGTGAAAGTACATTCGATAACAGTTCCACATAATGTACGATACGATTGGTTTATTTAAAGACAATGCCTGATATGCCTCAGTACATTTGCCTGTAGAGGTTATATTTGTAAAGTATGTTCATATTTAATGTCAGATATTCTCTGGTGCACAAAGCAATATTGCTGATGTTACCAAACCACTTGAAGAGTCGCACAATTATGGAGCTCATCCCCAGTGACTCAGTCCAAAGCCAACCCTCTTTTCTTTTTTCATTCCAAAACAAAAACAGTAATTGCTGGAGAAACTCTGCACATCTGGCGTCATCTGTGGAGAGAAAGCAGTCAACCTTTTTTGGTCCCTTCTTCAGAACTAGAAGATAGGCAGGCGAAAATGAGGGAAAAGGAGGGGAAAAATAAGTGGAGATGGGTCTCAGAGTGAAGGACACCCCTGTACCTCCTCCCATGGCTTCGTCTTGTCATCTCCTTTAGCCCATTATTCTGCCGAAATACCTCTCGTCATCGACTTTTTCCCTCGTTAGTGGCAGCCAGGCTTTCTGGGCTACCCAGGTCTTAAGCTTTGGAATTTCTTCCCTAAATCTCTCTGCCTACTTTTCCTCTATTATGCTACTGCCAGGATTTGGGTTAAAAGGAGAGGCTGGATGTGCTGCGACTTCTTTCACTGGAGCGTAGGATGTTGAGGTGTGACCTTAAAGAGGGTTATCAAATCATAAAGTGTACAGATAAGGTGAATGGCAGGTGCCTTTCTCCTAGGGTGGGGGGGAATTTCAAGACTAGGGGACATGTTTTTATGGTTAAGATTTAAAAAAGGCAGGAGGGGTAACTTTGTTTAAACAGAGTGTGGTTTTTGTGTGGAATGAACTTCCAGAGGAAGTGGTGGATGCAGGTGCAGTTACAATGTTTAAAAGACAATTAGGTAAGAATAAGAAATGAAGAAGAAATGTTTGGAGGGATATGGGCCAAGTGCAAGCAGCTGGGACTAGTTTAGATTGGGATAATGGTTGGCAAGGACTGGTTGGACCGAAGGGTCTGTTTCTGTGCTGTATGGCTCTATGACCTGGATTGAGCTTTTCATTGTCTGATGTATCTGAGGCCTAGAGCATCTCATCTGAGACCTGTGGTGTACTGGGGCCAGTTTGTGTGGCTCAATGAAATATCCCTGCTCCTACTTTTGATGGTCTTATGATCCAATAACTACTCAAGTGGCATGGTGTCAGATTCTGCTATATTGTTCTCCTGTGGAGCACAACGGGAAGATTTACTGCATTAGCAATGCTTTATAGCGTTCAGTTATTAATCAAACTGCTGTGAAATTCTGGCATTTTCCACTTTGTAAATCCACAGGGTGAGCTTAGAGACCAAAGCAAACCAGCCGCCAAGAAATTCTGAAATGTTGGTTTGATATTTAAAGGATGCAGAGATCTTGCGTTTGTTTTCCGAACAGTCAGAAGCATTTGAAATTTTCAGATGTGTTTTTCGTTACTTCCGTCCAGTGGTAGCTGTGCAGTGATTCTCAGCAGGGTGAGAGCCCCGGTTTCTCAGAGTCTCCCTGCCACCAACACTGACTATGTTTCTCTTTCTCTTCCTGCTGCCTGTCTAGGTGTCGTGGATGTGTGAGCAGTCAATGGGGTTGTAATTGGTGCGTGCTTCAGCATCACTGCACCCACAACACCACCTGTGAGGATGAGGTGATCATTTTTAATGAGAATGTAAGTGTCGAGTTGGTAAGGATTGGTCACTCTTCCAGGTTCGAGAGGGGAAAAATCGCCACGTGTTCCAACTCAGTCACCCATCGGTGACCCCCCACTCAAAATCTGTGTGCCTACTTGATGATGACAGAGTAGTGTTTGTCTGTCAAGATTAGTGTGGTGCTGGAAAAGCACAGCAGGTCCGGCAGCATCCAAGAAGCAGGAAAATCAACATTTCGGGCAAAATGTCAATTTTCCTGCTGCTCGGATGCTGCTGGACCTGCTGTGCTTTTCCAGCACCACTCTAACCTTGACTCTAGTCTCCAGCATCTGCAGTACTCACTTCCGCTTCATATTTGTCTGTAATGACCAATGATAGTGGAATACTCCCAGATGAAGTTCATTCATGGATGATCATTTGGAGGCATCACCAGTGAAGGGCAAGAGAGAGAATCTGCAGATAAAAAGTAATTTGAATCTAGGACTTAAGAGCAGTGTGCTGCAGTGAAAGTTGCCGATTGTCTCCTGCAATTTTGTTTGTTTGTTTTGTGTCTTCATGCACGTTTTCCCAGTGTCGGGGAATAGCGTGGAGGTTTAGGAAGGATTAACGACCTGGTGAACCACTCCATGAATCCTGCCTCTGGGGTAACATGTCCTGCACTGGGACTTGAACCTGGAGCTGCTGGCTCTGAGGCAGGAATACTACCAACAGAGCTGGGCCACCACCTCCAAGTGCTCAGTTCTCGGCATGACACGATGGAATGGATCTGTTACCCTGTGTAGGCCAAGATATGTTAAGTTGTGAGGACCAGGCTTATTTTCTTCTGAAGTTTAGAAGCTTATGGGGTGTTCTCATTGCGGGATGTAATGTGATTCCAATAGGAGGCCAATGCATGGACACATAACCTTAAAGCCAGATGTAGGTCGGTCTTCCTCATGCATCGGAAGCTAGAACCCATTTCCCTGTTGAGGCTGAAGCAATTGAAAATCTTGAAATTCATGTTTGATAGATTTCTGTGATATAATTGAACAGCAGAACAAATTCAGGGCATTGAATTACCACATGCTCTTGCTTTGTTTGAATGAATTAAACTTTGGGATTCATGAGGTGGTTAATAGCTGTAGTCCATGAGGGATCACAGGCCTGTCTGTCATAACAGGATAGGACTGTCCTGTGAAGCACCCCTCCACACCAGCCATAGGCCAGGGTGAGAAGCCAAGTCCCTGCTCCAACTCAGCCAGACAAGGCATCGAAACCATACTCTTGACATTAGTCTGAACCACTCGCCAGCCATCAAGCCGACTGAGCTAACATTGTAAATGGACGTTTTGATTTAAATTTAGATTAGATTAGATTAGATTTCCTGTCGTGTGGAAGCAGGCCATTTGGCTCAACAAGTCCACACTGACCCTCAGAAGAGTAATCCACCCAGACCCATTTCCCTTTGACTAATACACCTAATGCTATGGGCAATTTAGCGTGGCCAATTGACCTGACCTGTACATCTCTGGACTGTAGGAGGAAACCGGAGCACCCGGAGGAAACCCACACTGACACAGGGAGAATGTGCAAACTCCACACAGACAGGCACCTGAGGCGGGAATTGAACCCAGGTCTCTGGCGCTGTGAGGCAGCAGTGCTAACCACTGCTGCCCCATTTGGCCGTTAGATATTTGAGAACTGTTTGTAGATCAATGCAGAAAATGTGGAGCAAGAAAGCTGTTGGTGTGTCTCCATGACTATGTGCTGCTGAAGACCTGGAGTTGAAAACCCCAGGGATCTAGTGATTAGCAGGCCCCTCCTTATCCTTCCTCTGCATATATATATATATATATATATATATATAATACACGGGCAGGTGCCTCTTGTTTAAAGAATTCTGTGGTGCTCACATTCCGTGGTGTTTGCTTTATGGCCTGGTGGCAGGATGCCAGTTGGTGTTTCTGGGTGGTCGTGTTGAGTGACCCGGCAACGTGGGAGCTCATCCATCAACAGGTGACAGGCGAAGGTTAATGAGCAGCGTGAGGATGATGGGTTTCCTGCTATCCATCGAGCAGAATGCTGACTGGAGTTAATTGTATAAAACAAGAACGGAAACTGTGCTGGGGTTTGTAACTGTAACCATCTTCAAAGTGCACACCCCTGAAAGGCTCTTGCTGTTAGTGGGTTTGTAAACACTCTGCAATGATGTACTTGATGCTTTCTGTAGCATTACTGTGTGGAACATCAAAGGTACATTAGCGCTCCAGATGTCTGATTGAGCAGTTCAGATAGTGCAGCTTAATTCCTAAACAGCGCTCAGCCCAACAGTTTGGACTTTTTTGCAGTAATTTGAATGTCATGGCCCTCTTGGAGTTTTCAAGTATATTGAAATAACTCATTTGGCAAGCATTTCACTCCTTTATTTTTAAGCACACAGCATCCTAGTAGAATGAAGTATTACCAATGTTTGGATACAATATCAGAACAAAAATAAGGTACCACAGTTCATCTCAATGACCAAGCTCCTTCAAAAGAATAAAAACACTACGTTAAGTGGGCGGCACGGTGGCACAGTGGTTAGCACTGCTGCCTCGCAGCGCCAGAGACCCGGGTTCAATTCCCGCCTCAGGCGACTGACTGTGTGGAGTTTGCACATTCTCCCCGTGTCTGCGTGGGTTTCCTCCGGGTGCTCCGGTTTCCTCCCACAGTCCAAAGATGTGCAGGTCAGGTGAATTGGCCATGTTAAATTGTCCGTAGTGTTAGGTAAGGGGTAAATGTAGGGGTATGGGTGGGTTGCGCTTCGGCGGGTCGGTGTGGACTTGTTGGGCCGAAGGGCCTGTTTCCACACTGTAAAGTAATCTAATCTAAAAAAAAAAGTCTTCCACAGACATTAACTGGTGTCTCAGAAGGTAGCAGGATCAGACATAAATTTACAATGGGTAAAATTGAAGCATTCTTAATGAATGCAGCTTGCAATAGTGGACCACAAGGGGGTTATAAGGAAGGTATAAGGGAGATTGTAAAGGGAATACTGAGAATAAGTTGATACGTGGAAGGTTTTCATTAGCAGGGAAAGAACACGTGAAATTCTTGTGGTAATTTACCTCCTTTCCTCCAAGTTTGATGTTAGAATGCACTCATTTGCCTCATAGACAATTCTTTCCTGCAAAGCTGCATCTCAAAAAGCAAATCAATCACTTTCTTGGGTGAACTGCTCTCATGTTAAATACATCTGGTCTTGAATTTATGAGCTATTCTCTATATTAAAGGAACTGTTCGCCAAAACTAAGACTACCAGGGCAGAGTTCCGTGAAGTCCAGTGACTCTCTGAATAGGGTTGGTTAAAAGTTAATTTTGCTTTCAAGAGTCACTCAGAAAGGAAATGACATCACCTCGCACACCTCTCCCCAGTGTTTCTAGGAAACTATGAAGTGCCCATGCTTAACCATCCATGCCAATGTAGAGTGTAGCACTACTCACTCACTATCTTTCTAAATTCAAAGTACTTTTTTGAATTATAACTTGTAAAACTGCTGGAAAATGTGGCTGATAAACATTTCAGCTTCAAACGCCTTAGTTAGGCCTGAACCAAAGCGTACAGTTCCTTTAAAGAGATTTTGCAAAGAATGGCCTCGCTGCAATAATTCAATGTGATTTTGAGAAAAAATACATTTCTGTTTTAAAATTGATTCCAAATCAAAAATAATGAATTATTTTCTGTCTCTTGCTGTCCTCCTTCCCATTATCTGTGCATCTCCTTCCATTCCAATTTTTTTCCATCCTTTCTATCTATCCTGATTGATTTAAATGGTGATCCTATCCTGGCAGTTTGTACGACCCTACGTGGTACCTCCTACCCTTGCTACCAAGTCGCTTCGTGTCGACACTACTGTGCTTCCAACCACCACCCGCCTCACCACCACAGCTCTCACAACAGGAGCTACAACCATTCCTACCATATTGCTCCACACAGATACCACGCTGACTACCAGAACTATGACCACTACCACATTGCCAACCACTGTGCCCTCCTCTGCTGTGGTGCTGACCAATGCCACAGCCGATCCGACTGGCCAGTCAACCACTACGCCCACCATGCCAGCTCCAACGACAGTGCCCACCACCCCGGACATCACACCTGCTCCAACCACACAATGGACTGCAGCCAGTCCGTCCTCAGGGGCTACTACTGTGGCTGAGAGCAGTACCCCGAACTCGACCACACCCGAGGGCGCAGCACCTACCCCCGGTCCATCAGGGGAGGTCTTGACCACGGTCACGTCTGCGTCGCCACCCACTACACTCGAAGATCTGTTGGAAACTAGCCCACTCACGACGGTTGCCCCTCCAACAATTGATGCCGTCATTACAACCGCATCAACCTCTCCTTTCAACGGGACGGACGGTGCCACCCCCACCGTTGCCACGACAGCCCCCGCCGCCAATCCCACGGAGCCCCCTATCACTCGATTGGCTGTGCCTACTGACCCCCGACCTGACCACCTGACAGCCCTGCCCACTGTTTGGCCTGTAAAGGACGTTGGTGAGTGGAAGGAGCCAGATGCTTGGGTAGACCCTGTGCAGGTTGAGAACGACACAGCCGTCTTCTCGGCTGCTGCTGCGCTGCTATCAGGTGACGGAGATGTTGAGAACCCTTCTCCTGCCTTTCTCCACCTGCTTGACACTGAGGTCGACTACCACTTTGATCCTGACTCTCCATCTTTCTCCGTACAGGTAAGTTTGAGTTTGTTTCTTTGTGACCAACTTTTTGAGTTGAGCAGGTTCACTCAACTCATTCCTGGAGTGAAGGGCTTGTCTTATGAAGAAAGGTGTATCTTTACATTTTATCTATTTACATTTATTTACTGGAATTTTGAAGAGTGGGAGGTGATATTATTGAAGCACATAAAATGCTGGATAGGATACTGGATGTGGTGTAGACCAGGAGGATGTGGTGGAGACTAAAGCAACGGCCACAGTTTAAGAATAAGTGGTCTCCATTTTAAGACAGAGATAAGGAGCAATTCCTTGCAAAGAGCATGTGGAATATCCCAGGAGATAGTAAAGTCTGAGTGAAGTGGATTTTTGAAAGATGTGGGAGTCAAGAGTTAAGGTGTGTGAATGGAAAAATGGAACTGAGATGACAGCTGGATTAATTTAATCTTATTGAATGGTGAAGCATTGGCTTGAAGGGTCAAATGGCCTCCTGTTACCCCTAAGTCCTTCGTTGTAGCAGGTCACCAGTGTCTGTGCTGGGTTCTACATTGTCCCATAGCCTCATTGCCAATTTAAAAATTGATAATACGTTTATGTCTTGACACAGTTATAAGACCTCAATCCTATTTTCTTCATGTTTTCAAAATGACTAATGCCTTGTGACATCACGGCCAGCTGTAAGCCACCTATTATGTCACTGTTTTGTTGTTAAAAAGTATTGAACAGTACAGGGTTGAAAATGTGCCAAGTTATAGTGAGTGGGAAAGCAAAAATACTCCAGACAAACTCATTGCTCTAAAGAATGGTTTGTTTGTCAAAGTACTTTGGTCGATTCTGCGACGTTATAAAACTGAAATACCACCCACTTTCAGATCAAAAAACTAAACCCTACGGAAACATTGCCAGAAAGTTATCGATAAGGCAAACTCTCTCCACTGCCATTAATTATTTGCAATCGTACTTCAAATAAATATTGGCTTTTGCCTGCTAAACTGGTTAGTTTAACTTGTAACAAAACCTTGAGTTTGCCATTTAAATTTTATTATTTAATGATAACTTGAAATGCTGTGGTTCTGTTCGACGAGCTGGAAGTTTTTGTTGCAAACGTTTCGTCCCCTGTCTAGGTGACATCCTCAGTGCTTGGGAGCCTCCTGTGAAGCGCTTCTGTGGTGTTTCCTCCGGCATTTATAGTGGCCTGTCCCTGCCGCTACCGGTTGTCAGTTTCAGCTGTCCGCGGTAGTGGCCGGTATATTGGGTCCAGGTCAATGTGTTTGTTGATGGAGTTGTGGATGAGTGACATTCTTCTAGGAATTCCCTGGCTGTTCTTTGTTTCGCTTGCCCTATAATGGTAGGGTTGTCCCAGTCAAATCCATGTTGCTTGTCGTCTGCGTGTGTGGCTACTAAGGATAGCTGGTCGTGGCGTTTAGTGGCTAGATGATGTTCATGGATGCGGATCGTTAGCTGTCTTCCTCTTTGTCCTATATAGTGTTTTGTGCAGTCCACTCAGACCCATAGTATCATTACCAGGGACACCATCACACAAACTGGCT
>NC_057727.1:16456460-16515576 GCF_004010195.1 Chiloscyllium plagiosum | reverse complement strand
AGCAACATGGATTTGACTGGGACAACACTACCATTATAGGGCAAGCGAAACAAAGAACAGCCAGGGAATTCCTAGAAGCATGGCACTCATCCACAAACTCCATCAACAAACACATAGACCTGGACCCAATATACCGGCCACTACAGCGGACAGCTGAAACTGACAACCGGAAGCGGCAGGGACAGGCCACTATAAATGCCGGAGGAAACACCACAGAAGCGCTTCACAGGAGGCTCCCAAGCTCTGAGGATGTCACCTAGACACGGGACGAAACGTTTGCAACAAAAACTTCCAGCTCGGCGAACAGAACCACAGCAACGAGCACCCAAGCTACAAATCTTCTCACAAACTTTGGATAACTTGAAATGTTCCACAGGGTTTGTTTCTATCATTAGGAATATTGTTAATGATTTAATATTTACACAGTTGGATGGTGTTGGTTTCCCTTGTTTGTTTCTGTTTGCTAAGCCTCTGTCTATGTTCTTTGTACAGAACCACGAAGGGATAGTTAAGGGTCCTGCAGACTGTCCCTGTGTCAATAACATTCAAGGATCACCCCTTCTGCCTGTCAACACGGAGAGGAAAATAACGCTGGTGGGACAAAACTTGCACTTCTTCCAGGTCAGCATGTCTTCGATTGCAACCAGTAATGTGAACTAAGGACAGGATATACAGTGCTGCTCTGTCAGTATCGAACAGGATGGTGAGGGAGGGCGGCACTTTGAGCTGGTTTGGAATTTATAACGTTGTTCAAAATGAAGAGGTAACGGTCATGGGTCATGTTAAACATTGATTTACAAAGGAGCTTTTATCATTTTGTTACCAAAACATCCTACTCCAGCTATGAAACTTTGTACTTATTATTCACCTCTCCCTTTGTTTAGGTGTAATTATTACTCAGTTTTGAAGTAAGTTTGCGACTTGAAATCACAGCTTATTTTTTCTCCTCTTGGATTCTGTGCAAGTCTAACCATTTCTGTGGGATTTCTTGCTCCCATTTGGATTATCTTCTTCCTCTCTCAACGGTTAGCGTAAATGGTGAAAGCCAAGGTGGCATTTGCTGCACAGTCTGTTTCTCAAGGATTAGTGCAATTGCAAACGTGCAGGCGATCTGTCTGAGATCATGTTGTAAGTGAACTACAAAAGGTTGGCACGGTCGTATGCTGTGGGGTGGTGGTGGTGCAGATGGCCCATTAGTCAGGTCCTCGAAGAAAACAAGCAGTAGAATTGGACCAGAGCAACACCAGTATGCTATGGTATTTGATACTGGAACCAGTAGCATTGGTCAGTACACCAGTGTTACTGCTGGTCCTGAATATTGGTCATTGCACCATTGATACTGGTTATGATGTAAGTCTGCAACAGAAAGTATTGTTATCTCGGTTATTGCTCTAACACATTCTCCATGTTTTCCCGGGGTGCTATAAAAGGTCTGTATGGGTGCAGGTTGTATCTGGTAATATTGATTGCATCACTCATTTAAGAATCTATAAACTTTTTAAAAAATTACACAACACCACGTTATAGTCCAACAGGTTTATTTGGAAGCACCATATTTTGGAGCGCCGCTCCTTCATCAGGGGGTTGTGGAGGAGCGGTGCCCCGAAAGCCAGTGCTTCCAATTAAACCTATAACCTGGAGTTGTGTGGTTTTTAACTTTGTACACCCCAGCCTAACACCGGCATCTTCAAATCATAATTTTTTTTTAATATACATTATTGTAATGCATTATCAAAGGAATGTGCACCACTTACAAAGACAATTAATGTGAAATGTAGGGGAAACAATTGACATTCTCCAACGCCCCTCTCTTTCCCCACCCCCCATTCCAAGGACACCCATCCACTGCTTTGCGTGGCTTACGTGCTCGAGTTTGCATTTCTGGGTCTGTTCAAGTCTATTACTTTTTTTAAAGAATATTAACTGTGGCCTGAGGGAATGGAGCTTAAACAGAGATTTGCAGCATCTGTGTCATGCTCGCCTTGATTGTCCTTCCTTAGCCACTGCAAATGCTGTTCTGGGAATCACGGTGTGTGATAGTGTCTAGACGTTGTGGTCAGTTGGAGATGCTTACCACTGACTCTGTGAAACATTCTCCCTTGGTCACGAGGTACAGTGTGATCCTGCTCCCTCAGCAGCAGCATCACAGTTTTGGAAAAGGCCAAGCAGTGAGGGACTTTGACGGTGAAGCCAAGACTACTTCAGATGTCATCACTTCCAAGACGTATACTTGGAAGTCCAAGGGTTTTTTCCAACCTCTCGGAATTTCTCAGTTGATGGTGACACGATTTTAATTACAGCTCACCTCTCCCCTGACCCCCCAACCCGGCCCCACCCCCATGCACCACTCACTGGTTCCACCATCCAACTCTGCATCCCTTTGCACAGCCACACTGTGACCTCCAGTCCCCATACTCCAGCAGCCCTCAGCTCCCCTCCTTATTGCCAGCTTTCCTAACACCATTCGTGATCCCTGATCCTCCCTTCCCCAGCACTGCTCCCCTGCCCTCCCCCAGCACTCCTCCCCTCCCCTTCCCGCTCCTGTGTCCTCCCCTCTCCTGCTCCCTTCCCTTCTCAGCACTCCTCTCCTTCCCTGCTCCCTTCCCCCCTCCTGCATTTCTCCCCTTCTCTCCCTTCCCCTCCCCTGCTCCTGGCTTATCTACCACTTGGCCCCACCTCCTGGATCCTACCCTCTCCCACTACCCATGCCTCTTCCCCTCACCCTCCCCTGCTCTCTCTCCAATCGCCCTGACACTTCAACCTTCAACTCCCTCTCCTGATCCAGCCCCCTTACAAACTCCCTTCCCCACCCCTCCCCTCACCGCTCTGTCTTCCTACCTAGTTCAGACACGTCAGCGTTGCCCAACACTTCACTATTCCCCTCGCCCCCAAACACGTCCCGTAGCATATCTGCTATTTCCAAGAGGGCTGTAGAGATGGGGGGGGGGGGGGGGAAACACAGACTCAGAGACGCGAGAATACTTTTAATGCTGCATAGGAACATTCCAATCTGTAAAATTAAATGTAGGTAAAAGTGGTGTATCTGTTTGGAAATCAGCCCAAATTCTGGGATACCAGTTTCTAGATTGCAGGCTGAGAGATTGCCTGAAGGCGTATTGTTTCTGGAGACTCAACAGCATGAGTCCTTGATAGCATTTGATTCATTTAGATTGGTAGCTTTATACCAAAGAGTACCAACTGATAAGTTATATCTGCCCGCGAGCATCCTAACATGAAACCACCTTGAATTTATTAGAATTCGGATGTGAGAGAATAAAGAGCCAAGCTTCAGCACATTACAAAGCAATCATTTCTGTTTACAATCTGTTCTCTGCTAACTGTAGTGCAAAACATCTTCACACATACATTAATATGTTTGCACTGCCTGACAGACACCTCTGACAGAATGGATAAAGGGTTTAAGACTAAATATAGTTTCCAATTGTTGCAAAGTCGAAAGGACGTATGTTCACTTTAAGGTGGAAAGTGTTTTCTGAATTTTAAAGTAAATTTAAAGTACAGCCACACAGCTGCATAAATACAGAACAGCTAAGAGACGGGCTGTTCCAAACTGGATACATGCAGCAAATGGCTGTTAAATGGGGACCTGAGTTTTGGTTGCTGAATAAATGAACCAATTCATTTAAATTATGTCCAGAATACTGAAACCCAATTGAGTTTGAATTTATTGTATTAACAACATCGGACCAATGACAGGGTACAATGTTGGGGGTATAAAGCCAGGGCATTTTGAAAATTGGTCAGAACAACTGCCACCGAACAACAGCGCAACTGCCGGAGAGCGAACTGCCCATCTAACACACTGTTCTCAAAGAAATAAGAAGGCACTCTGTATCAAAAGGTACCTTTCCTCTTTTTAAAAAAAAACAGTAAGTAGTAACAAGATGACCCAGGGAAATCAGTAGATGGGAGACTGAAGACAGAGACTGTGTGGAGTTGAGATCAAGTTAATGTAATGTTTAATAATTGTATTGTTTTTATAGAGTTGGGGTCAGATAGTAATTAGTTAAGAAAAAAAGAGGCTAGGATTTGTTAATAGTCTTTGTTTCATGTTCTGTTAGGAAAATATTTTTCTTTAAATAATGGAAATTAGGAGTTCTGTTTCACTCCCTCACACTTTTAACAGGTTGCGAGACGAGGCGAGCTTTTCTGGATGCTTGGTTTTAATTAACAGAGGGGTTCGGGCCTCTGCATTGTAACATAGTATTCACTTGTCATCTTTGTGAGGCGAATTTCGTAGAGAACTTAGGGTTGAGGTACATAATTCTTTGAAAGTTGTGTCACACGTAGACAGGTGGTTAAGAAACTGTTTAACACACTTGCTTTCACTGCTCAAACCTTTGAGTATAGAACTCGGGATGTCATGTTGAGGACATTAGTGAGGCCTCTTTTGGTGATGTCTCTTTTGGAGTGCTCTGTGCAGTTCTGGTTGTCCTGTTATGGGAAGGATATTAAACTGGAGAGGGTTCCGAAAAGATTTACCATGATGTTACCAGGAATGAAGGGTTTGAAATATAAAAATAGACTGGAAAGGTTGGGACTCTTTCCTCTGGACCGTAGGAGATTGAGGGGTGACATCAAAGAGGTTTATAAAATCATGAGGGTGAGGCATAGGTAAGGTGAATGGCAAGGGTCTTTTCCCTAGGGTAGGGACTTCAAAACTAGGGGACATAGTTTTACAGTGAGAGGAGAAAGATTTTTTAAAAAGTACACGAGGGGAATGAACTTCCAGAGGAAGTGGTGGATGCAGGTACAGTTAGAATGTTTAAAATACTTTTTGATAAGTTCATGATTCGGAAAGCTTTAGAGGGACGTGCAGGCAGGTGGGACTAGTTTAGTTTGGAAAACTTGGTTGGCATGGACTGGTTGGACCAAAGGGTACATTTCCATGCTGTGTGACTATAATGGAATGGTGTAGCTTACTTTTTGGAATGAAAGTTTTCAGGATACAATGCTCCATTAGCTTTTTTTTTTAAAGAATTCTGCTTCGCAAAAATGTTTCAATCTGTGCAACGAAACAATTTGACATGACACAGCGATGTTTGCGGTTTGTTGCTGGAAACTGCAGAGGGGCAGGGACTAAAACAAAACCTGGCAATGTTTGGTATTTCCCTGATGTTTTCATCAGACCATTACAAGATTTGGGACGAACAAAAGTAGGTTGCATTTTGCTTCCGTCTATTTGAAATGATTAAATGAAGGGAGGGGGCATTAGGAGGTGGGGAAATAATGGGATGTAGTCAGAATAAAACTGAGTGACATTGTTGGTCTGATGTAGTAGAATAAAATATCACACCCAGACCAAAGCCACCAGTACATATGGACTATACCTTGGGAGTGTGCAATCTGTGCACTTTTAGTAAACTGGGAGTATAACCTGGTAGCTGATGCCTGTGTACCAGTCCATCTGACAAATAAGGGTATTGTATACTCTGAGAGTGAGGGGCCTTTAACATTGATTGTCTCTGGAATCTAATTCTGGGAGCCTTGCATATAGTCGCTGGCTCCTTCCTTTCTCTGTTTTTAAATCCTTTAATCCCCAGTTGAAACTTGGGTCATTGAGTCTGCCACCAGAACATGCGAAAGGATTTAAAAGCTTATACACCAGGACTTGGCTCCCGGATTCTGGAATCTGAATTGAAAGGACCTTTATGAAAGAGTCATTGGTTTATTTGTGAGTAAATTTTGTGCAATGCTGTGGATCCTTCTGGTTTAAAATAGAAATGCAGAAGGGGGTGAGAGGAATTCCTCAGTCTGCCATGTACAGCTAAACTGTAAACACGAGATGTGTTTCTCGTTTTGTTGCAGTTCACACAGAGGAGTCCTTACTGTTAGACTTCTGCAACTGTTATAAGTGTACTCCTTGTTTGGTTTAATAAGATTGCTCACATTTCTGATTCAGCTAGGCAGTGCCTCCTTAACCTCTTGTATTTCTGCTCCCTTGACAGGACCCTGAAGGGGATTATGAATGTGTCTTTGTTATCGAGAGTCAGACAGTGGTGGTGGAGGCAATTGTTGAAGGGGACATTAATGATCCCTCGTTTTACTCGATTACTTGTCAGGTGCACCAGGTAAGGAGCAAGAGATGGTTGCAGAGCCCTGGGAGATGGTCACAGGAGAGTTGGTTGGCCAAATGAGCATTCAGACCCACCGCCACTGTTTAAGGGTCTCCTTAAACCACAGGCATGTTTCCATAGGAACAGGGTCCAATTTTCTGATATGGAGTAAACCTTCCACTCAAACACATCTAACTCGCACTCTTCAAACCAAACCTTCCAGAAAGAATGTTTAAGGATCACCATGACAATGGTGGGGAGGCTTTGCTAGAGTTAAACTAGATGAACCATCAGCACAGTCTTAGTAAACACTAGTAAATGTTGCTTGTCCAGGTAGAATCCCCTATGGTGGTGATGGAGGAGGGTGGGTGAGACAGTGTCAGTCTGTGCAAGGCATTGGTGTACATGGTTACCCAGAGTGGGGAGGACCCTGCTGTAACTTAAAGTATAATTCAGAAGTTCACTAATTCACATTGTTAACTCAGGAAGCAATTGCTTTCAACAGCAGACGCGACCAACTCTGACAAGCTATTGAAAGAAAATTGGATTAAATTCAATTTTAACGGTAAATAAGGGAACATACAATCAAGACAACAAAGCGCATTTATTCCTTTGTGCCCTTGAAGGGGAAAGAGCAGTGGAGCAAGGGCATCTACATTGTAGACTGTGTTCTCCCTGTAGGCCCAAGCTACAAGCCAGGAGCACAGAGCTCACACTTATATTGTCTGGACTCTTGGAGCAAAAGTCTTTTCCATTTTACATCTCTTGAGTCCAACCACGAGTCACACACACACGCAGGCAAAAGGAAGCAGATTTGACTTTTAAATTAGACTCAGGATTAGATACTTACTGTTCATCTTTGGTTTGTCAACCTCCTATTTCTGTCACTACAGTTTACCTATGCCACATTACAGCAAGAGTATAATGCAACCGTGTATGTCCAACGGCGGCCCAATTACAGAGTGGACAGCGGTCATGATTTGCATAGTAAGTATTTTCATGCCTTTCCTGAAAAAATATAAGAAAGAAAATGGAACTATTTCCTCAACTGCTTCTCCTTTGATACTGCCAGCATGCCAACATTTTCGTACACAGTGTAATGTTCATCGTTAATGTTTCTGACATTTATCACTATGTTATTAGTATGGTTGACTGATACTAATGAGCTACATTGATAGTCCTTGTGCTGTGATGGTTTATGCGTGTGTGTTGGAGTTTGCTACGATGTTGATGCAAACAACTTTGAATATTTACTGCAATAATTAAGGCAACAGCAATGTAATTTTCACATGCGAAGTTTACACCAGGAATGCACTTATGGCATCAAAAGTAGCTCACTTGACCTGAACATATTATCCTTGAGAACAACAGAAATCAAAATCCATTAGCAACTTCTGCCCCTGCAACCCTCCTATCCCTTTATTTTCTCTCATGAAGATGTTTTTAAATCCATTCTCGAATGTGAGCATTACTAGCTAATTTGGTATGGTGTCAAGGTCTTGATTGTAAATGTGCCCGACGTACATAATTTTTATACATGTTTGTCCACACCATTTCAGGTAGAAATCAGTATTTTTAAAAAATAATTTGCTCATTTATTATGGACATAGGAAATATGATGATGCCATCTTGAGTTAATTTATTTTTTACCCTTTTGAACTTGTTTGTTCTCCAAGATCAGCATCTCAGTTTCCGCTTGGGGATCCCACAGTCTTCAAGACTCAGTATCAAGTTCAGTAATTAGAGGCCCTGAGCACCTTTCCTGTCCTTTACCCAGCCCCACACTCCAGGCCCTCTCACGACATGGGCTGCTTTCAGCACCGGCAACCAACCCGTTTACACCTGCTTGCTGTCCCAATTATCGCTTTCACTGGCTTAGATTCAACCACCTCTTTGTGTGTGTGACTTTCTTTCCCTCCCTCTGGGCTCTGACACCGTCTATTCTGTAACTCCATCCTCTCCTCCCTACCTCCGTTATCAGCATTTCAACTTTCCCTCGCTACCTACCCCTGAAGAAAGGTCGCTGGACCCGAAACATGAACTCTGTTTCTCTCCACAGTTGCTGCCAGACCCGCTGAGTTTCTTCAGCAATTTCTGTTTTTATTTTATTCTGGTTCTTTTGTTTGCACGTGCACACGTCTGATATATTACCATTTCATCTTTACAAAGGTTCCATTTCCTAGTTTGAGCTCTCCTCCTCACCCCACAGCTACACTTTGCCGCTATTATGCAAAGCAAAGCAGTCACATACGGTACAATATGGTATTTTTCGAAATGGGGTGGAGTTTTTAAGGTGCGTCCAAGAGAGTTTTTTGTGCCAGTACATAGATATTGCACCAAAGAATGGGGCAGTGCTGGTCCTAATCCTAGGTAGTGAAGTTTCAGTGGGTAAGCATTCTGGAGATAATGACCATAAGTCTAAAGTTTCAAAGTCATTGTGGAAAGTGGTAAGGGTAGTGCAAAAACTAAGGATCTAAATTGGGGTTCTGTATGATTAGACAGGGTTCGGCAAACATTGACTGGAAGCCTACGTTTGAAAGTGGGAGTCTTTCAAAAATAGTATGTGAGAATTCAGGACTGGCGTATTCCTCGAGGCAGGATAAGGAAACAAAGGGACCTTGATGTACGTGTCCCTGAGGTGTCAGCACACGTGGATAGGGTGGTGAAGAAGGCAAACATAAAGCTTGCCTTCATTAGCCAGAGCGTAGAATATAGGGGCAAGGAAGTCTTGTTACAACTTTATAAAACATTGTTTAGGCTACAGATGAGTTTCTGTGTGCTGTTTCTGATCATCATACTATTTGAAGGATGTATGAGAAGGTGCAGAAGAAATTCACCTGGATGTTGCCTGGGATGAGACGTCTCAGTTGTGAGGAGACACTGAATAGAGTGGGTTTGTTTTCCCTGGAGCAGAGAAGGCCAAGGTGGGGAGGGGGGGTGAGGGTGGAACCTGTTTGAGGTGTACAAAATTACAAGAGGCAGGGACAAGAAAGAGAAGAGCTTTTGGTGCTGGGTCCACTTTTGTTTGCCTTTTATATAAAGGATGAGAACTTAGAAGGCATGGTAAGTAAGTGTGCAGACAACACCAAAATTGGTGGCATAGTCAACAGTGAAGGTTATCTAAGATTACAAAGGGCTCGTGATCAATTAAGCTGAGGAGCAGCAGATGCGGTTTAATTTGGATTAATGCGAGGTGTTGCATTTTGCTAAAACAGGGGCAAGATTTATCCAGTTAATAGTAGGGCACTGGGTAGTGTTGTAGAACAGAGAAATCAAGGGGATCAAGCACATAGTTCTTTGAAAGTTATATCGCAGGTAGACAGGGTGGTTAAGAAGGCATTCAGCATGTTTGCCTTCATGGCTCAAGCTATGGAAAATAGGAGTTAGGATGTTATGTCAAGGTTGTACAGGAAGTGGTGAGGCTGCCTTTAGAGTGTTGAGTGTAAGGACAGGCTGGGACTTTTTTCCCTGGAGCATAGGAGGTTGAGGGGAGGTATATAAAATCATGAGAGGCATAGAGAAAGTGAATAACAAAAGTCTTTTCCCGAGATTTCAACACTAGGGACTATGTTTTTAAGATGAGAGGAGAAAAATGTAAAAGAGACCGGAGGGCAACTTTTTCTCACACAGGATGGTTTGTGTGTGGAATGAACTGCTAGAGAAAGTGATAGATGCGGATACAGTTATAACATTTAAAAGACATTTGGACAGGTACATGAACAGGAAAGGCTTAGAGGGATATGGGCCAAATGCAGGCAAGTGGTCAAACCTGGTCAGCCTGGGTCTGTTCCGGTTCTGTATGACCGTGACTAAGAGGGCACATGAGTGAGTGATTTAAAGGGAATTTTAGAAAATTATTTTTCACCAAGAGGATGGTAGAAATATAGAACATGCTGCCTGATAAGGTGAAGGAGACAGGTACTCTTGCAACATTTAACGAGCGCCTGGATAAGCATTTAAATGCTAGGGCATAACAGGCTGTGGACCAAGTGCAGGTAAAGAGGATTAGTGTTGTTTGTTGGTTGGTTGGCATAGACGTAGAGGGCCGAAGGGCCTGTTTCTATGCTGTATGACTGACTGTGGTTAAATTTGGTTAAGTTAAAACAGCCATGCTAAATTGGGTGGAATTTGCTAACTTTGTTTATATTCCCCCAAACCTGTAGGTCCGTGGGGCCCATGACTAATCTGTGCACAGTCATTCAGTCAAATTTCACTTTTCTTTCCATTTTGAATGAAATAACTTGTATTTAAGCAGTATCTGTCACAATGCGCTGATGTCCTAGAAAGCTCCGTTGTGTATTTTTGAAATACATTTTTGAAATGTAGTCGTTGCTGTACCGTAAGACCTAGAAATGGGTCCAAGTTGGAGCTCTCTTAGTCTTGGAAAAGATCTGTGAGAAAATTATTAATGCTCTTTTGTTGCTTCTGTACAGTTACCCTGTATAACTGTTCTGTGGATCGAACAGACTGCAGCCGCTGTCAGACAGCAGAAACTAAGTACGCTTGTGTGTGGTGTGGGGGAGGGAAGCCCAGCTGTGTGTACGAAAAGTCCTGTGTGGATGGAGTGGAACAGACCTGTCCAGCCCCCTTCATTCACTCGGTGAGTTACCATGCAGGTTTTAAAAAAACTACCAGGGCAACAGAAAAGTACCCAAAACTAGATGGTGTACCTTTGATTCAGCTGAGCAGTGCATGCCCGATGAGGCCCACGCTGCTCACAGCACAGCACCCTGTTGGAAGGGAAGGTAGTAGTGTTTCAGTAGCAGACTGATGGCAGGGCTGTACCTCAAGTCCCAAATCCTGCATGGGCGAAAATTGGATTCCACCTGTGACAATGCTAACCCTTTTAACAAGGTTATTTTTAGATTAGATTAGATTCCCTACAGTGTGGAAACAGGCCATTCGGCCCAACAATTTTGTCTTTGTTTTTTTCCAAGAGGGGTTGTAAAGGCAGTGGTGCTGAAATGGCTAACAGAAACTGCCTAAGCCAACAATCGGGGAGGCCTTTAGGTTTTTTAAAAACAGTTGTACAACAAAAGGGAAATGGCCAGTTCTCCCAGTTCAGGGCCTGTTCTAGTTTGGTTTAGTTTTAGCAGGCAGTCAGAAACTGCTGGTAGCTGTGAGGCTGTCACTGTGACAAATGGTTCCATGCTTCAACAGATGTTTCTTGCCTGACTCCTCTCTCTGAAATCTCTCTTGCCTGTAAGCACCTGAGTTTGAATTTACCATTTGCCATGGGGTGTGTTTTTGGGATGTTGTGGGAATTGGAGCAGCTCCTTTGTTAAGTTGTGACTTCAAACTGGTTTGGTTTCCAAATAGTTAAGTTATTCTAAATTCTGATTTCTTTTGTTTGTGTTTCAACCATGGTGTAAATGCTTTTGCCCGAAATGTCGATTTTCCTGCTCCTAGAATGCTGCCTGACCTACTGTGCTTTTCCAGCACCACTCTAATCTTGACTATGATCTCCAGCTTCTGCAGTCCTCATTTCGCCTGGTGTAAATACATTCAGCTTTGCTAAAGGGAATGGTTTGACAAGCTGCATCAGTCCTGTGTTTAAAGTAAGAAAACGTTAGGGTCTGGGCTACCTTCTTAAAATGTTTTGAGAGGGTCTGATCTGGTCCACAGCAGCTGGGAAGTGTGGATTCAATGAATGAAATAAACCTGCAATCAGCAACTAGTCTCCACAGTGGTGACTGGGACACTACCAGATGGATGCAGAAACCCCTAACTCACCTGCAGGGAAGGATATCTGCCCAGTCAAGCCTTTATGTAACACCTGGTTAACCTGTAACTGTGTCCCACTTACAGCAACACATTTTTCAGAGGAAATCTATAAAGCCATTCAAAATTAAGAAAGGCTTTGACCGAGTCAATAGGAGATGTTTCCACTTGCAAGAAAATCAGTAGCCAGAAGTCACGAGTGATCATCGATAGAGCCAGTTTGGATTTGAGATTTTCCCTCTAACTAAACAAATAATTGTGAATTGGAACTATCTAGACAGGTGGTGGAATGATTAATAGTAACTTTCTAAAAGGAAATAAATCTCCACATAAAAAGGAAAAGGTTTTTTGACTCGACTGCATGGAAAGAGCAAACAAATGTGTCTTGCAACCATCAGAGAGACGAGGATTTCCTGCTGAATCCTTCAGTGGTGCAGTATTGAGCTGTACAGACCAGCGATGTCGAACTGCGTTAGAGAGGGAGTTGCAGGAATTTGACCCAGTGACCGTAAATGAACAGTAATATATTTCCAAGTCAGGATGATCGTGTGGCTTAGAGGGTTCCTGCAGGTACTGGTGTTCCTATTTAGTTGCTGCTCTTGTCCTTCCAGCAGGTAGAGTTCTAACAGATTTTTATATTTATTCGTTCATTCATTCACGGGATGAGGGCATCACTGACTAGGCCAGCATTTGTGGCCCAGAGGGCAGTTAAGAGTTACCCACGTGGTGTGGGTCTGGAATCACGCGTAGGCCAGATCAGGTAAGGATGACAGTTTTCTTCCTGAAAGGGGACATTAGTGAATCAGATGGGTTTTTCCTGACAATTGACAATGGATTCATGGTTGTCATTAGACTTTTAATTCCAGATTTCTTTTAAAAATTGAATTCAAATTCCACCATCTGCCATGGTGGGATTCAAACGCAGGTCACCAGAACGTTAGCTGGGTCCCTGGATGAACAGTCCAGCGATAATGCCACTAGGCTATTGCCTCACCCTTTGGCAGATGAAGGCACCTTGGTGAGTTACTGCAGGGCAACTTATAGATGCTGAACACTGATACCCCCATTGTACATCAGTGATGAATGGGATAAACGTTGAAGAGGCTGCTTTTCCCTGGATGGTGTTCAGCTTCTTGAATGCTTCAGCAACTGGGGGGGAATTCCATCGCTCTCCTAACTTAGCATCGATTGTGCAGGGGTGAGCTGGGTTGTGATTACGATTCAGGGATTTCCTACTGGATAACACACCTGTCTCGGTGTCAGGAGTTCTTTTTATTCTTCCATGAGATGTGAACGTTACTGGATAGGCCAGCACTTGCCCCCCATCCCTAAATATCCTTGACCAGATGGGTGCTAGGTTCCCTATGTCTGAGTGAGCAACTCGGCAATTTGATTGGGCGCTTCAGACTCAACTACAGTGCTGGTAAAGCAGATTTATTCAGTGTATCACAATGTGGTATTTTTGCGGTTATCAATAATAATCCCACCATTTTATTCCAGATTTATCGATTTAAGTGAATTTGTATTCCGTTGGCTGCCACAGTGGGATCTGAACTCCTATCTCTGAAGCATTACTGCACATTTCTTGACTACCAATCCAGTAACATTACCTCTCTGCTACCAAATGTCTGCTGCATGATCAGCTCAAAGCTGATGCCTTTAACAATTGAATGTCACAGTGAAACTTGTTCAGGATCAAGTTGTTAATGTTCTTTTGGATGAATAAGCAGATGTTTTTCTAAACTTGGCAAAAGGTGAAGAGAAAATAAAACACAAACCTATCATTCGTTTTATCCCCATTTTTACAAAATTGAATTCTGAAAAACCTACACCTTGCATCTATGTTTTTGGTGTCTTCCCCCATTTGAAAGATTGTTCACCATTCCTACCGTGTTCCCCACTGCTGTTACATTTGCAGCTGTTAACATGGATTATTCTCATTCCCAGATTGACCCAGCGTCAGGGCTGCAGGAAGGTGGAACCATGGTCACCATCACGGGCTCAAACCTAGGCCAGCGATTCGAGGACATCCAGAACATGGTGACGGTGGCTGGGATCCCATGTCGTGCTGATCCTCTGAAGTACGAGGTCTCCACTAGGTCAGTCACTTAAAAATTGCCAGCCGCCATTACATGCATGAACAGTGAGCTCCGGCACAATTCCGCAGACTTCCCACTTCATAAGAATCTCTCCCAACTAACTATTCCGCCATGTTACCGCCCTATCAATGCACAGAATCTTGTCTTGGATTCATGCCATTCGCTGGAGGCTGTGGTGCATCCTAGACCTTCCACTCTGCTATTGAAGTGCCATACAAATCCCCTCCGCTGAAATGGCATTGCTCTGGACATAGCCCAGAGTAACACCAGAATTTAAACATTCCTGGCTCAGAGCTTGACCTAATGGGTGTAGAAATGTGGTAAGGATTTGAGCATGTAGGTTTAGAGCCCATAATACTTTCCATCCAGTGCCTCTGTGCTGTGCTTTTCTAAGAAAGGTGGTTTGTTTGCCTGAACTTGGTCCTCGGAATGCCATCCAAAATGCTGCAAAGCTTTGAATGGTTGATTGAGGAGAAAAGATTAAGAGCAAATTTGATATTTATGTTTAAAGTTGCAAAGCATTTAGGAAGAGTACATTGACCCTTCAGCCATTGGAAACAATGACAAAATGGGCACAGGAATGGTGATTACCAAATTAGCCAACTGCACCATGTGGAAAAGATTGTTTACCAAGTGAGTGGTTAGGGTTTGGAATGCACTGTGTGATAAATTGGTCATTACAAATCTCAGAGTAAATATCCAAATGGGACAACACATCTATCCTGGGACAGCCTAAGCAAAGACCTGCCAGGGAATTCCTAGAGACCTGGCACTCCAACTACAATGCCATAAACAAACACATAGATCTAGATACCATCTATCAACCCCTCAGAAAACGAACAGGAAATGACATCACCACAAATCCCAGGAACCCCATCCAGGACAAACATATAAATAGAAAGCTTTACTTGGAGGTCGCCACTGATGATGTTACCTAGGCAGGTAATGAAACGTCTGGATATCAAACCTACAGCTCAACGAGCAAACCTAAACCCTGAACCTCAACCTGAGCTACAAACCTTCACAAACCTTGCATATCCAAATGTAGTTGGGGAAGTACTTTAAAGAGAAGGAACGTGGAAAGGAATTGGACTAATGCGTTTGTTGTTTGGAAGTGCGCTCGGAAGGATATTATCAAATTGAAGAGGCAGCAGAAAAGACTTGCCCTGTTCAGTGTTATTTTTTGATTTATAGAGCTGTAGAGTCATACAGCACAGGAACAGGCCCTTTGGTCCAATTTGTCCTTGCCAACCAAGCTTCCCAAACTAAACAATAACTGCACTTAGTCCATATCCCTCTGAACCTTTCCCATTCATGTACCTAATCAAATGTCTTTTAAATTTATAACTGTATCTGCATCTACCACTTCCTCTGGCGGTTCATTCCACAGACACACCACCCTGTGAGTGAAACAATTGCCCCTCAAGTCCCTTTTAAATCTTTCTCCTTTCACCTTAAAAATATGCTCTCTAGTTTTGATCCCCTCTACCCTCGAGAAAAGACTTTTTCTGTTCATCTTATCTATGCCCCTCATGATTTTATAAACCTCAAAGTTCAGCCCTCAACCTGCTAGACACCAGTGGAAAAAGTCCCAGCCTCTCCCCCTATAACTCAAACCTTTGAGTCTCAATAACATCTACATAAATCTTTTCTGCTGCCTCTTCAATTTGATAATATCCTTCCGAGCGCACTGATTCGATGAGAGGTTCTAGCTAAAGATGACACTTCACTACAGATACGTTCATTTCTAAAGTCCTTTGTTGTATTAGCTGCAGGTCAGCTCCAGTGTTGCCTCCTCTGAGGCAGTGGATGAGGGTTCAGGTCCCTCAGCAGAGATCTGACTGTAATATCAAGGCTGACACTTCAGTGCAGCACTTGAGGGACTACTGCTGAAAGACTGGAGCGACTGGGCTTGTATACCCTTGAGTTTAGAAGACCGAGTGGGTATCTGATTGAGACATGTAAGATTATTAAAGGATTGGACACTCTGGAGGCAGGAAACATGTTTCTGCTGAAGGGTGAGTGCCGATCCAGAGGACACAGCTTAAAGATACGGGGTAGACCATTTAGGACAGAGATGAGGAGAAACTTCTTCACCCAGAGAGTGGTAGCTGTGTAGAATGCTCTGACCCAGAGGGCAGTGGAGACCCAGTTTCTGGATTCATTTAAGAAAGAGTTGGATAGAGCTCTCAAGGATAGTGGAATCAAGGGTTATGGAGATAAGGCAGGAACAGGATACTGATTAAGGATGATCAGCCATGATCATATTGAATGGTGGTGCAGGCTCGAAGGGCAGAATGGCATACTCCTGCACCTATTGTCTACTGCACTGGTGGAAGCATTATCTTCAGGACGAGATGTTAAAGAATGGTCTGTCTACCCCCTCGGGTAGGTGTGAATTCCAGGAAGAGCAAGCAAGTTCTTCCCCAGTCTTATGACCAATATTTACATAGTTAGGATCAGGTATCACAGGATCGGGATTAGTGCTGGGGAATTGGGGATGTGGTACGGATCTGATTGTATAAGGGGGCAAGTTTGAGTAGAGAGTGTGGTGCTGGAAAAGTACAGCAGGTCAGGCAGCACCGAGGAGCAGGAATATCAATGTTTCGGGCATAAGCCCTTCATCAGGAAAGGCTTCCTGATGAACAGCTTATGTCCAGAGCATCGATTCTCCTGCTCCTTGGATGCTGCCTCACCTGCTGTGCTTTTCCAGCACCACACTCTCGACTCTGATCTCCAGCATCTGCAGTCCTCACTTTCTCCTCGCAAGTTTGAGTAGCTGAACGGCCCAATCCTGCATTGTGGTCATGTTGTGGACAGTGCGGTAGTGCCAGATTTCAGAGTATTAATGCATTAGTACCTTCATTTGGAAGGAAGGTTTTTTGACTCCAAATACTCAGCCACAGAAGTCACCGCTTTCACAGACTTTTGTAGCTGTGAAAAGTCAGCTGATTACTTGGTCAGTTTCACCCAGATCTGGATCTATTTCACAACTCGTTAACTGTGAAATCACTGAAACTGTGATGGTGATAGTTGAATAATATAATTCGATTATGCAGTTAAAAGTACTTTTCGGTTGTGTACATTTGACTTGGTTGGTGTTCAGCGTGACGTTTTGCAGCTAATGCTGTTGGGTTTCCTCCTGTAGGATTGTGTGCTACACAGCAGCCAGTAATGAGCAAGTATCAGGCCAGGTCACAGTTGAAGTGGTAAATGGAGGCAGCAGCAGCTCTGCACAGCCCTTTACTTATCAGGTCAGTATGAAATGGATTTAATCATGTTTTAGTTTCAGCTTTCTCTTTTAAGAAAAAAGTAGATTCCTGGAATTTCCTGTCGTTTCTGAAACAGGAGAATATTTGGAATGGGAATAGCAGGTTTTGTTTAATGGTTTGTTGTGTACTTGGAAGCCTGTGGTTAAAGCACCAGCCTTCAGGAACCTGTGGCTAACACCCAGTGTTTACCTGGCTCTATGCACAGTCTGAGAGGAAACCTTGACTGACGGGCCTAGCAGATAGAACAACAACTTGGGGAAGAGCCATGGCTACAAGCCCAACTGGTACAGATCTGGGCAGAGAAGGAGCAATTAATGCAAAACCGCCTGAGCATATTTTGTTTTAACTTAGTAAGGATCAGATTGAGGGAACCCAGACTGAATCAGAATCTGCTGCTTGTACAAATTTCAGCTTCCTGTGATGGATTTGATGTTTGTTGACCTGCATTAATGTGAAACGATTGAAGAGCTCTTGTGTTTCATCGGCAATATCCCTATCTCTGACACAGGAGAACCAGGTTCAAGTCCCATCTACTCCAGAGGTGTGTTATAGCATCTCTGGACCACTTGATTGAAAGGAAAATCCAGACTGCAACAATCGGGATTGTAGGTTGTAGCTGTGAAAAGTCAGCTGATTACTTGGTCAGTTTTACCCAGGTCAGGATCTATTTCACAAGTTGTTAAGCTGCACCATGTTGCTACTTCTTACTCCTGCAGAACCCAGTGCTGAACTCTATTTCACCGTCACGTGGCCCAAAAGCTGGAGGAACACATCTTACTCTCAATGGCGTCAATTTGTTGACTGGCAGACCAAGTGATGTCCGGGTATTTGTTGGTGACCTTCCCTGTCTTATGTAAGTGTATTTATTTTTGAGAAGAGCTAGGAATCCTTCAGAACTTTGACACAAGGAAAATGCTAAATTAGCTCAACGTGCCATACTGTTGAGTGAAAAGTTGCCAGTTAGAAGCCGTTACTGCTCCTGATCTTGACCATACTGTCAAGGGGACGTACTGAGGAGAGACTTTGGGTGCCTTTTCTTGGGAGGAAGACATCCAGCTGAATTGCCAATTTGAACACCTTCACTAAGTTTGGTTTATAATGCCAAAGTGAAGATTGGAATGCGGCAAGGGGGTATTCTCAGAGAATAGAAGGTACAGTGCTGAAACACCGATTTTTGTCTAAGAATATCAGGATCAACGGGGACAATTGTTTTGTTGATGAAAGAGCTTTCCTTCCCACCTCTCCTGTTTTATTGGTGGTCACTGCTCGATAGGATTAAATCCGTGATAGCTTTATTCTCATGTACTCATATGAGTACAGTGAAAAGTTTACAAGTCACCACTTACGGCACTATGTTCAGATACAAAGGTACCTGGGTACAGATTCTTAAGTACAAATTTTTCGGAAAGTAACGTTAGCCAAATGAAGAACTAAAATGTCCGGCATTTCAGACCTTCATGCTATCTGAAGAATGAAAATACGCAGAGGGTGGTGTGTGTATGGAACAAGCTGCCAGAGGAAATGGTGGAGGCTGGTACAATTAACACATTTAAAAGACGTGATGGGTATATGAATAGGAAGGGTTTAGAGGGATATGGGCCAAGTGCTGGCAAGTGGGACAAGATTAATTTGAGATATTTGGTTGGCATGGACATGTTGGACTGAAGGGTCTGTTTCATCGCTTTAGGGTTAAATCGGAAAAATAAAGAAATAAAAAGTTCAGAATAATAGTCTTTCCAATGCAGTCCATGCCAGCACCTAGCCTCCAGATACCTCCAGGCTTCACATCGAGGCTGGGAGTTGTACTGAGGCTGGTGCCACATCCATGGGACTGTATTTTTGATTTGCCAGTTTTGCCAACGCCTAATCTCTGTTTATTGCACCTTTGATGGCCATACAGCTGATCACGTTTCCATTTTCAGTTGATCACCCCCATTTGGATTTTCCAGCAACAATCGGTGAATACTGATCAGGAGTAGGAGCCCCGTGGTTTTCCATTCCCTAATCCAGTGCATGGAGGCCAATTGCAATGCCCTACAAAGTACTGCTTCTGGCAACACTGAGCTTGAGACCTTCTTGGTTTGTGAGACTCGGTACTGAACTGAGGGCTATGTCAGTGGCTCTGGTCATTTTACTTAAATTCTGCGCAATTCTGAGGTCGCTTGTTGGCTTTTTAGTGAGATCATGTAAAATGGGACCTGTACAAATTAATAACTAGCTTTCTTCTTCGTAACACAAGGTAGATGCAGGTGACAATTTTAGCCAGAATTTTAATTGTGTTTTACCCCTGGGCAGTTCTGACATTGAGGATCACCGAGTCCAGTGTCTCACTACACCAAGCAACCAGACAGATGAGCTGCCTATCACAGTCAAGTATGGTGATATTCCAAAAAGATTGAGCAATGTCTTCTACAGCTACACAGAAAATCCAAACATCACCAGTGTGCGTCCAGACAAGAGCTTCTTAGGGTAAGATGAGTTTTGATCGATAGGAATGGGTGGCTTGAAATATTATCTTGATGCGCTGTATATGGACTTGACTATATATGGACTTCAGTAAGGTATTCAGCAAGGTTCCCCATGGGAGACTGGTTAGCAAGGTTAGATCACATGGAATATGGAGAGAACTAGCCACTTGGATACCGAACTGGCTCAAAGGTAAAAGACAGAGGGTGGTGCTGGAGGGTCGCTTTTCGGAGGCCTGTGACTAGCGGTGTGCTGGGTACACTGCTTTTGTCATTTATATGAAAGACTTGGATTTGAACACGGGAGGAGTGGTTATTAAGTTTGCAGATGATACCAAAATTGGAGGTGTAGTGGACAGCGAAGAGTGCACCGGGATCTTGATCAGATGAACCAATGGGCCGAGGTGTAGCAGATGGAGTCTAATTTAGATTAATGCGAGGTGCTGCATTTTTGAAACACAAATCAGGGCAGGACCTACACACTTAATGGTAAGGTCCTGGGGAGTGTTGCTGAACAAAGAGACCTAGAAGTGCCTGTTCATGTTTCCTTGAAAGTGAATTTGCAATTAGACAAGATAGTGAAAAAAGCGTTTGGTATGCTTTCCTTTATTGGTCAGAACTTTGATTCGGAGGTCATGATCTGGATGTACAGGATGTTGGTTAAGCCACTTTTCAAATACTGTGTGCCATTCTGGTCTCCCTGCTATAGGAAGGATATTGTGAAACTTGAAAGGATTCAGATTTACAAGTATTTACCAGGGTTGGAGGGTTTAGCTATAGGGAGAGGCTGAATAGGCTGGGGCTATTTTCTCTGTAGCGTCAGAGGCTGAGGGGTGATCTTGTAGAAGTTCATAAGATCATGAGAGGCATGGATAGGATAAATAGACAAGGTCTTTTCCCTGGGTGGGGGAGTCCAGAACTAGAGGGCATAGGTTTAGAGTGAGAGGGTAAAAATATAAAAGGGCCCTAAGTGGCAACCTTTTTCAGACAGAGTGTATGGAATGAGCTGCCAGAGAAAGTGGTGGAGGCTGGTACAATTACAATATTTATAAGGCGTCTGGATAGGTATATGAATAGGAAAGGTTTAGGGGGAGTATGGATCAAATGCTGACAAATGGAATTAGATTTAGGATATTCTGGCAGCATGGATGAGTTGGACCAAAGCGTCTGTTTCCATGCTGCACACATCTGTGACTATGTGAAGCCTGTACCCAGTGGAATATAGGAGAATGACAGGTGACCTTATTGAAACCCATTTGATCCTTTGAGGCATTGACAGGGTGGATGCTAAAAGGTTATTTACTCTTGTGAGAGAACTTAGGACCAGAGAGCAAAATCTCTGAAAAAGTGGATGCCCATTTAAAACAAATGAGGAGGAATCTCTTCTCTGAGTGCTGTGAATCTGTGGAATTAGGCTGAGATGGTTAGTCATTAAGGGAATCAAGAGTTATGGGGACAAGGCAGAAAATTAGAGTAAAGGATTATCAGGTCAGCATGAAATCATTGGGGAAAAAAGTCAAAGCAATGGCACGTTTAAAAGGGAGAGGCGCAGACAAAGGCAGCACATGGTCAGTAAAGGAGAGAGAGAGAAAGAAACCCACGCTGCTAAGTGACACAGCAGTGAACCTGAGCAATTACTGCCTTTGCTGTTGAATTCATGTATCGCTGGACATTGGAGTGCGGCTAGGAAAATGACAAACGGTGAAATTCAGAACTGATTTTGGAGGAACCTTTTTGGGAGAGGTCACAGCACAGAAATGGATAAGTGAATAGTTTAAGTGTGGCCTTGCTGTAAGTCTGCAGTAGTGAGTAGAGGGTGTTCTTTCTTGATTATATATTTTATTGAAATGTGTCTCTTTATTAAAGTCAAGAATGTAAGCTGTAAGTATTGTTAGCCTAGAGCAGTGTTTTGTACATTTTCTGGGGCTGCAGGTTGGAAGAAGCAAAAATGGCCCTTCGTGGAGTGCTTTTCTTTTCTTGTCAGATGTACGAGTTTAGGGAGAGTTTACGTATTACAGAGGAATATATCTGCAATTAATGCTGTTAGCTGCAAATCCTATCAGATCGAATGGATCGGTTGGAGCGACAGTTAGAGGCAATGAGGAATTTACAAGAGTAAGGGTATGTGATGGATGGCAGTTATAGGAAGGGAGAAAAGTCGCAGATACAGTCACATAGATGGGTTAACTCCAAGAAAGGTAAGAGAGGTAGGCAGGTAGTGCAGGAGTCTTCTGTGGCTATCTCCATTTCAAGCAAGTATGATGTTTTGGAAAATGTAGAGCGTGATGGATTCTTAGAGAAATATAGCACGAATAGCCAAGTTTTTGATATCGAAATTGGCTCTAATGCAATGAGGGGTACGTCAGGTTCCAAGAGGATTGATGTGTTAGGGGACTCTATAGTCTGAGGCGCAGACAGACATTTCTGTGGTCAGGAGCGAAAAATCAGAATGGTGTGCTGCCTCCCTGGTGCCAGGATCAAGGATATCTCAGAGAGGGTGCAGAATGTTCTCAAGGGGGAGAGGGGCCAGGTCACTGTAGACATTACAACCAACAACGTAGGAAGGGAGAAGGATGAGATTCTGAAGGAAGAATATAGAGAGTTAGGCAGGAATTTAAAAAGGAGGTCCTTGAGAGTAGTAATGTCTAGATTACTACCGGTGCTATGAGCTAGTAAGGGTAGAAATAAGAGGATAGAGCAGATGAATGCATGGCTGAGGAGCTGGTGTATGGGAAAAGGATTCACATTTTTGCATCATTGGAATCTCATTTGGGGTAGAAGTGACCTGTACAAGAAGGACAGATTGCACCTGAGTTGGAAGGGGACTAATATACTGGCAGGGAAATTCACTAGAGCTGCTCGGGAGGAATTAAACTAGTAAGGATAGGGGGGAGGGGACCCAGGGAGATAGTGAGGAAAAAGATCAATCTGAGACTGGTACAGTTGAGAAAAGAAGCGAGTCAAACATTCAGGGCAGGCAGGGACAAAGCAGAGAACAAGATAGGACTGATGAGTTAAACTGCATTTATTTCAATGCAAGAGGCCTAACAGGGAAAGCAGATGAACTTGGGGCATGGTTAGGAACATGGGACTGGGATATCATAGTAATTACAGAAATGTGGCTCAGGGATGGACATGATTGGCAGCTTAATGTTCCAGGATAGAAATGCTACAGGAAAGATAGAAAGGGTGGCAAGAGAGGAGGGAGAGTGGTGTTTTTGATAAGGGATAGCATTACAGCTGTGCTGAGGGAGGATATTCCTGGAAATATATCCAGGGAAGTTATTTGGGTGGAACTGAGAAATAGGAAAGGGATGATCACCTTATTGGGATTGTATTATAGATCCCCTAATAGTCAGTGGGAAATTGAGAATCAAATTTGTAAGGAGATCTCAGCTATCTGTAAGAATAATAGGGTGGTCATGGTAGGGGATTTTAACTTTCCAAACATAGACTGGGACTGCCATAGTGTTAAGGTTTAGGGTGAGAGGGGAAGGATATAAAAGGGACTTAAGGGGCAACATTTTCACACAGAGGGTGGTACATATATGGAATGAACTACCAGAGGATGTAGTGGAGGCTAGTACAATTGCAACATTTAAAAGGCATTTGAATGGGTATGTTAACAGGAAGGGTTTGGAGGGATATGGGCCGGGTGCTGGCAGGTGGGACTAGATTGTGTTGGGATATCTGGTCGGCATTGACGAGTTGGACCAAAGGGTCTGTTTTCATGCTGTACATCTTTGACTGTGTGGTGGACTAGACCCAGTGGCCTGTTTCTGTTCCTACATCTTAGAATAGGGTTGAAGATGAGGTACATCAGCTTTAAGAACCCACGCAATTCTCAAAAATATCCCAATACACCATCCACATAGGAATCTTGAGATGGCATAAAAATGGAGTGGATTTGATTGTGTGCTTTCTGGTGCATGGAGGAGACTGCATCTTGAATACAACAGGAGAACCTTTTTTTAACCTTGTGAGAACACTTGTTCTTAGTGTAGGCACATCATTGGGCAGAGTGATACGTGATTCATCCTCAGTTCCTGCCGAACACCTAACCTGGGGGGGCAAGTTTGTGACTAATACAGGGTGAGAAAGTGCTTGATTCTTCAGCACTGTAATTTCTCTATTTACTGACCCAAAATAAATTGATCGTTTGCTTGGAACACAGGGTGTACTGCAGGCAAAAGGATAAACCAAAAAAAAATTGTCTCTCGTTGATGGCAGAGTAAATCACTTGATGAATCCATATCACAAACCTTTTTAACCACACGTGCTTGTGGAAGTCTGTCTAATTGACCAAGAAGTGGCCAAATAGTGACTTATTTGCTGCAGTGTCAAATTTTGCTTTATAGTACAGCACTGAAGTGTCTAAGAATGTTTAATTATGTTAAAGGTGCTGTAAAAATTCAAGTTGGTGTTGGCTATGGGATCATCTGCTGATTTGGCTTAATCTTGGGAGTTAATGGTAAGCGTGCATACACGCTCTTTTATTAAATTAGTTTTTATTCACAAAGGAAAGCTAGTATGGAGTATACTGTAAGAATAATGAGAATATGTAGTAAACCAGTAAGCCTCAAAAGGAAGTGAAAAAATGTGGTGCTGCAAAAGCACAGCATGTCAGGCAGCATCCGAAGAGCGGGAGAGTTGCCGTTTCGAGCATAAGTCCTTCATCAGGAATGATGAAGATGTTATGACACAGAGTAAGCCCTTCTGCTAATTTAAACCAAACGCACAGAAAAGCTCACCCTGCCTCATAATCTGTTAAAGGATGAGTGACCGAGAACTACCCAAATTCCACTATTTAAAGAAAAAATAATAATTTTATTCTTTAACTCCAAAAGAGAACTATTTACAACTAAGCCTCTTTTCTCTTTTAGATTGATTATCTATCTCCCACTCTATAATAATATATTGATCTGATAAAGCCCCTGTTAAATTTACAGCAAATTAATTTTCAAAACCAGACAGTGGTTGTAGTCTTTGATTCTTCTCTGTTTGTAGATCTCCCTGGGTCTTCTGCTGCTCAGAGTTTTCATATGAAAAAAGTACTTTTCAGAGAGAGGGTTTGTGGGTAGTCTGTATGACAATGGCAGGTGGTGCTCTTTCTATGGCTAACTGTCCAAAATGCTTGCTTTTTATACCCCAAAGCATTGGATTGTCTCATTGGTTCAATGGTATCAAAACAGTAAAATTCAAATTCGATTGGGTTTTAGTATTTTGGGGCATAATTTAAACTGATTGGTTAAATTCGAAATGCTGTGAAAATATAGCAACCAAGCTCAGGTAGTTGTTTCACAGCCTAATGTTACATACTTTCAATATTCCAGTCCACACTGCGACTGCTGTACAGTACATACCTTCAACCTCATGACATTCCTGACGAAGGCCTTATGCCCGAAACATTGACTCTCCTACTCCTTGGATGCTGCCTGACCTGCAGTGTTTTTCTAGCGCCACACTTTTTGACTCTCACTCTCCAGTCCTCACTTTCTCCTAGCCTCAAAAGGAACCCAAATTGACCGGAATAATTACCCGTAAGAAACGCTTGAGACTTTCTATATGACGAAAGCTGTCAATCTGTTCTGTGATCTTTCAGTGGTGGAAGAGTGATCAGTATAAATGGGCAAAATTTAGATGCTGTGCAAACACCTCAAATGATGGTCCAGTTAATCCCAAACGAACGAAGGCAGAGATCGATATCTGAACGACAGAGCCGGGTGAGAGAGAGGAAGCGCAGAATGATGAAGGACAACAACACTGAAAGGCATGCAGACAAGGTGAGAAAAGCTGGTGTGTAAAATGGTTCAATAAACAAGAGAGCTCCCAACCAAAATGTTGGGTTAAACCAGGCCCACGACCCAGAATAAAGCAATTGTTCTTGATAAGAAAAGGTTAATTCGAGCAATCACTCTCCACAGGGAAAGTGGTCAGATCAGACACCAGACCCAAGCCAGCTAAAGCATACACTCCCTGTTGAACTACGTTGTGTTTAGCTACATGCAAAGTGGTATAGTGTCTATGCAAAGATCAAAGCTTAGTCACACGAATTAGAGACTTTAATAACATTGATATAAAATATAGGAGCATGGGTTTGAAAGAAGTCAAAACTAAGAAGGCTGTTGTGATTGGAGCCAGGCTGACCTTGTTCACTACCATGCATTGATTGGGGTTGTTGTTAACATGGCCCAATCAGGAAACTCCTAGCTGACCAATATAACCAGGAGAGTGGGAGGTGCTGGTGGTGGTTTCATGGTAATGTCACTGGGCTAGTAATCCAGAGCTGTGGGGTAACTTTCTGCAAACAAGCGTTCAAATCCTTGCAGGGTGAAATTTGAGCTAAAAAAAAGGAAAACCTAATGAGATGATACAGAGCAAAAGTGTTTTTTAAAAGAAAATTTAAAACCAGGATATTAGAGTCTCCTCCGTTCAGGCGACTGACTCTGACCTGACTGGCTCGAGGCCAGTGTATTGTGCCCAAGTAAATAAAGGATGACTTGGTGATGGAACTTGGTGATGGCATCAGTGCAGTTATTTAAAAGGCATTGCTGTTCATTTCTCTTCTAATGAGTTGTAAAATGTCTACGTTCAAATTGCACTATTGAAATTATTGATGTTCTTCAGTTCACCAGGAGCAATCTTCAACACTGCAGGTGAGATTAAATCAGCGAGACAGCCTGAAATGATCTTATGTATAGCTCGTCTCCTATTGACTGTGCTCATTAACTGAGTTAAATATTTAATTCTGTTCACCATGTGGTTTTACCTGGTGTAACTATTATATAGCACTGGCTGTCAGTTGCCCATCAGATTTCTAACCAGCAGTTCTAGTCATTGTATGTTGGCATTGTCCATTTGAATATTACATAACCCCATCTTCTCCCCACAGCCCCCTTGATAATTTTGATGGTCAGGATTTTTACTTTCACAGGATGAGGATGGTTGAACATTGGCTGAGTAAATCATTACTTGCGTGATCTTAAACTGCCTTAAAAAAGATAGTGTTTGAGTATGTCCCTCGGTCCTTCCATCTCTTCTCCATTTTGGGAGTTGGTGATGTATCGGTAATACCAATAGATCAGTAATTCAGAGACACAGGCAATGCTTGGGGGACGTGGGTTTGAACCCCACCTCGGTTGCTGGTGAAATTTAAACTCAACTAATAAATCTGGAATTGAAAGCTAGTCTCCAAAACAGTGGCCAAGAAATGAACATTGTTGTTGCAGTAACCCATCTGGATCACTGTTATGAAGGAAATCTGTACTTCTTACCCAGTCTGGCCTACATGTAACATGATTATGCCCGAAACATCGACTCTCCTTCTTGGATGCTGCCTGACCTACTGTGCTTTTCCAATGCAACACCTTTTGACTACATGTGACTCCAGGTTGATAGCAATATGGTTGACTCTTAACTTCCCACTGTAATGACCTAGCAAGCTGCTCATTTCAAGAGTAATCAAGGATTCGTCAGCGACTCCTTGCCTCGACACCTCATGAATGATTAATGAGGGAAAAAAGATTATTTTCCTGACATGAAGTTGTTGGGGACCTGGTACTATATTAACGACATTATACTGTGGCAATGCAAATAATTGTAATGTTGACTGTCTGGCTTAGTGAGATATGGTGCCATTATTCTCATCTGTTTTCTTTCTGTCCCACTTACTCCTCCCAAACCTTTTGCAGTTTACTGAATTCTGTCAGGTGAATTCCTCCTTCTTCATGACTTGTAAGACACCATCAATCAAAGCCCCTGCCAGCGATGCTGACATCACCGTGCACTTCCTCATGGATAACTTGTGCTTCGATTTCAATGAGATCAGTCCAACAAAGTTCACATACAAGCCTGACCCAATCCTGAAGCCACTGAATGCAGGTGACCCATCAAAGCCATACAGACACAAGCCAGGCAGTGTATTGTCTGTTGAGGTATGGTGACTTTCTCGTTTTCCTCTAGTGTATTTCAGCGGCTAATGTATTACAGTAATGTGGTTATTCTGCGATGAGTTACTCGATTCCAGACTCCCCAAGAGCTATCCACAATTTTCCAGGCACAAGTTGGAAATGCAATGGAATATTGTGTTTTACATTTGCCTGGAGTAAGTGCAGGGCAAACAGAATTCCCAATGCACCACACCATCCAGGACCAAGTGGATTGGCACAGCATGCATCACTTTCAGCATCTCCTCCCTCCACCACCATAGCCACAGTACATACACTGCAGCAACTCCCCAAGACCCCCCTCTTTAGCAGCAGCTCCCAAAGCTACAAGCTCTACCACTTGGAGGAGTAAGGGGAGCAGGTACATGGAAATAACCCTGTTTGCAAGATCCCATCAAACTCACGCACACCATCCTGATTTAGAACTACATCAACATTTCTTCACTGTCACTGGGTTAAAAGGGCATTGTGGGTGCAGCTACATCACATGGTTTGCTCGTGATTCAGAAGGGCAATGTGTCCCAATTAGGGATGAGCAATAAGGCTAGCCCAGCCATCCACAATCACAGCCTGTGAAAAAATTCTTTAAAAAGTATCTTGGCACAACATATTAAATACAGGTAGTCTGCTCGAGTCCATTCACAAGTTGATTTGTTTGCAAGTTGGAGCAGAGTGCAGGACAATTCGTAATTAAAGGAAATGATAGATAATTAATATGTTAGATAATTAATATTATACTCAAAATGAGACCATGTTCATAAGCAGGATCATTCCTAAATCAGACATTTGTAAGTTGGGACCCCCCCCCCGCCACCCACCAGGTGATATTTTTGTATTTTGTATTTGTGTTTTTGACTTACAGGAAAATGCATTTACAGCAATTATTCATTTTACTTCACATTTCTACCATGTTTTATATTTAAATTGCAGCTGTTGGCTCAGCATTTCTGAAGACCAATGATAACAATAATCCATGAATAAACTTTAATTGAGTCTCTTCAGTTTATGTTGCGAGAGCTATTTTCTCTGGAATGTGAGAAGCTGCAGGATGACTTTATAGAAGTTCATAAAATTGTGGGAGGCAAGGATAGGGTGAATAGCCAAGGTCTTTTCCTGAGGTAGGGGAGCCCAAAACTAGACGGCATAGGTTTAATGTGAGAGGGGAAAGAGATCTTAGGGGCAACTTTTTCCTGCAGCGGATGGTGCATGTATGGAATGAGCTGCCAGATGAAGTGGAGGAAGCTGGTACAGTTACAACATTTAAAAGGCATCTCGATGGGGATAGGAATAGTAAGGGTTTAGAGGGAAATGGGCCAAATGCTGGCAAATGGGACTAGATTATTTCAGGATATCTAGGTTGGCATGGATGAGTTGGGCTGAAGGGTCTGTTTCTGTGCAGCTCTATGACTCTAAGGGTAAGACTTCTCCACTCCTTACATTGAGGAGTTCATATCCATGAATTCCAATAGCTTTCTGTCTTTGAATACTGTACTTGGATCTGAATATATCCCAATCACTAAGGTGTGATAGTTTAACTCTCTCTTAATCTATTACTCCAGTGTTAGCTCTAACACTGTTTTCCTCTCAGAAACCGATATCCCTCTGTAGGATTAGGCAATCCTTCAGACTCTGCAGAATGCTTCTGAATTGATATCCTGCATCACAACTGACTACAAACCTTTTCCAATAGCCCATTGCAGTTGGAGTTTATTTTCCTGTCTGTTATCCTCTGTGTAAAACATACCTCTTTCCCTGTAATGCTCAGTCCATACTTAATAGTATGATCCCACCTGATGTTACTGACTAAAATCTGGCTGTATAAATCATGTTTATTTTTATTTAATGCTGTGGTCTTTCACTGAAATGTAAGCATGCAATGCTACAGATTTGGTTTTAATAATGCAAAGGTTTATTATAATAAAAGATAAATAGAACAAACCAAGCTATTTACAGACAAACATAATTTGAAAGATTTCAAAACAGACAGCAAAATAATATCTGTTTTATTCCCAGCACCATTCCTTCACAATTTTCTAATACTAGACAGTTCCCTTATCTACTACATTTATAGGCTGGACTTAACTATTTCTTTCAATTCCATGTCTTGAAAGTTTGATGTTCTTCTATTTGATTATTCAAACATCTGAACTTAAACTCTTCAAAAATCCCTTCAGTATTTGAACCAAGTATTTCTGGTCTGGAATTTTCAATCCAAATCTATTTGCTAACTGTTCAGAATTAACTTCTTTATCCAGGGGAAACTGTTCGTACATCTAACCCCAGACAGGTCCTCTACAAATTGACAGAAAATTGCTCTAATCTGTGTTTTTCACTTAGCAAAATAAAATTGTTGGCTCTTATAAACCAAGAGCAAACAAATGCTCTTCAATGTTTATGTCCTCTGGTTATAAAATTATCTAAATAAATCAAGCAAGCAACATATTCACTCCTGGAGGGCCACAGTCACCTATTCTCTGACACATGCTGGCTTAAAAATTATGTCTCCATAAATATTGCTAAGTTCATTATTAAACCCCTTTATACACGCAGATGAAAACTCACATGCCACTAGTTCAAAATCCACATCCTAAAATAAATGATGTTAATGTATGTAAGTTTCTCACCTTATATCACATGAATCTACTTTTGACTTTTGCATTCAGGGGGAAAACCTGGACCTAGCAATTACGAAGGAAGAGGTGGTTGCAATGGTGGGTGAGGGAATCTGTGTTGTGAGAACATTGACTGCAAATCACCTATACTGTGAGCCCCCCCTGGAGCAGCCTGCAGCCCGAAGGCGGAGGAAGCGAGAAAGCCTGGACACTCTACCAGAATTTATTGTATGTTACACATTCTATCATCTTGGATATGGTGTAGGAGACTGCTGTTATGGAATGTTTGTACTGAGTAGTCCTTAATCCAAAACAAACAGTCACAATTGACATATAAAATCTCTCTTTGGGAACACTTTACTGCAGTTAAACCCCCTCTTTCTGTCTCATGTTCCTTCACTCTTTTGTTCTTGTCTCTCAGGTGCAGATGGGAAAGCTGCATTTCAAGCTGGGAAAGATCCGATATGATGCTGAGAGCCAATCCAATTTCCCACTCGAGGCCCAGATTGGACTTGGGGTGGGAGCCTCCATCGTTGCGCTGATCGTCCTGATCATTGTGCTTATCTACAGGTGGGCAACAATTAACAATATCCTCACCGTCCTCCCAATCATCTCCCAGCTCATGAAAGTATTAATAATGACTCAAAAGCTATAAAGGGTGCCCTTATTGATAGTTTGAGTTATGGAATCTGGGATGATGAATTATCTCCTTTCTCATAAGTGTGGTGGGTGGGTTTCTTTTTAGATAGAAGGCCTGTGACCAGCAACTTGCCGTATGGATGGGTGCTGGATCCATGGACTTTTGATGTTTTTCTAAATTATTTGGATATGAATATGGTTAGTAAGTTTGCAAATGACACCAAAATAGGCGCTACCATGGATAGTGAAGAAGGTTACCTCAGCGTACAATTGAACCTTAATCAAATGGGCCGATGGGCTGAAGAGTGGTGGATGGAGTTTAATTTAGATAAATGTGAGGTGGTTTGGAAAGGCGAATCAGGGCTGAACTTACACGCTTGATGGTAGGGTTTTGGGGAGTGTTGCTGAATAAAGAGACCTTTCAGTACAGCTTCATAACTGCTGGAAAGTGGAGTCACAGGACAGTAAAGAAGGCATTGGGTAAGCTTGCCTTTATTGGTCAGTACATTGAGTATAGGAGTTGAGATATCATCTAGCACCTGTACAAGAAATTGGTGAGGCCACTTTTGGGATACTGCATTCAATTTTAGTCTCCCTCCTATAGGAAGGATGTTGTGAAACTTGAAAGGGTTAGGAAAGGATTTACAAAGATGTTGCTGGGATTGGAGGGTTTGAGCTACAAGGAGAGGCTGAATAGGCTGGGGCTATTTTCCCTGGAGCGTTGGGGGCTGAGGAGTGACCTTCATAGAGGCTTATAAAATCATGAGGGGCATGGATAGGATAAATAGCCAAGGTCTATTTGGGGTGGGAGACTCCAAAATTAGAGGACATAGGTTTAAGTTGCAGGGAAAAGGGACCTGAGGGGCAACATTTACATGTAGAGGGTGGTGTGTGTATGGAATGAGCTGCCAGAGGAAGTGGTGGAGGCTGGTACAATTATAGCATTTTTTTAAAAAAATCTGAATAGGTATATGAATGGGAAGGGTTTAGAAGGATATCGACCAAATATTGGCAAATGCAACTAGATTAATTTCGAACATTTTGTCAGCATGGACAAGTTGGATTGCAGGATCTGTTTCCGTGCTGTACAACTCTAAGACTCTAAGAGTTCAATGTGAAATTAATTATATAACAGAGAAACAGACTGTTCAGCCCACCATATATATGCTGGCCAACAAACACCAAACTACACAAATCCTGTTTACCTCAGTCCACAGCCTACTATGCACAGGTGTTTAAATGCTCATCCGGGTGCTGCTTAAATGTTGCAAGAGTACCTACCTCCAGCCCTGTCTCAGGCAGCACGTTGCATATTTCTAAGATCCTCTCCTTACCTTAAGCTTATGCCTTCTGATCTTCGACACATCTGCTCTGGGGAAAAGATACCCATGATCTACCATATCCGAGCCTGTCATAATTACGTATACCACAATCAGGTCCCCCCTCAGTCCCCTCTGCTCCAGTTCAAAAAGCCCAGCCAAACCAGTCTCTCCCATTTCTGAGCCTTCCCATCCCAGGCACCATCCTGGTAAATCTCCTCTGCACCCTCTCTAGTGCAATCGCACTCTTCTGATAACTAGACCCCTGGGAATTTCCTAGAATCGAATTACTTTCTCTTCCGCAACCCATTTGTTGTTGTCCACTAATCTGTGTCTGTGTGTTTGTGTTTGTCGGTGTCTGTGTGTGTGGAGAGAGCCAGAAAAAGTCATTACAACTGGGGTCTGGAGTAACATGGAAGCTGACTGTTGCTCACATTTTAATTGCAAAACTGACTTAGTTGGTAATGTTAGCCTCATAAGAGCAATGGATCCGAGATCTAACTTTATTTACAATCCAATAATCTACTAATTTCTGTGAACGCTGTGATCTTGTGCTCCATTTGACAGGCGGAAAAGTAAGCAGGCCTTGAGAGACTACAAGAAAGTACAGATCCAGTTGGAGAACCTGGAGACCAGCGTTCGTGATCGATGCAAGAAGGAGTTTACAGGTAATCTGTGTCTGTTCTGGCAGACTGGTACCAAAGGTGAAGTCATATGTTATCAGGGGCTGAGCTGGCAAGACGGATACAGAACTGGCTTAATCATAAGAGACAGGGTCGCGGTGGAAGGTTGCGTTTTGGAATGGAGGGCTATGACTAATGGTGTTCCACGGGGATCAGTGCTGGGGCCTCTGCTGTTTGTGATCAACATAAATGATTTGGAGGAAAACGTAGCTGGTCTAATTAGTAAGTTTGTGGATGATACAAAGATCAATGGGGGTTGTGCATTGTGAGGAGGAGGTTGCAGCAGGAGACATGGGCAGAAAAATGGCAGTTGGTATTTAATCCGGACAAATGTGAGGTGATACATTTTGGAAGGTAAAGTACAGGTGGAAATTATACAGTGAATGGCAGAACCCTGAGGAGTATTGATATGCAGAGGGATCTGGGTGTGTAGGTCCACAGATCACTGAAGGTGGCAGCACAGGTAGATAGGTAGTTAAAAAAACCGCGTATGGTATGCTTGCCTTTATTGGAAGGGGCATTGAGAATGAAGATAGGCAAGTTATGCTGCAGCTTTATAGAACTTTAGTTCAGCCACATTTGGAATATTGCATACAGTTCTGGTCACCACACTACCAGAAGGATAGGGATGTTTTGGAGACTGTACAACAAAGGTTTACCAGGATGTTGCCTGATATGGGGGATTATAGCTATGAAGAAAGGTTGGATAGACTGGGTTTGTTTCCACTAGAACACAGGAGGAGAGAAGTTTATACGTTTATGAATAGCATGGATAGAGTGGAAAGTATGAGGCTTTTTCCCAGGGTGGAGGGGTCAGTTACTAGGGGACACAGGTTCAAATTGTGAGGAGGGAGAGGTGTGGGGGTGAGCAGGTCGGAGTAGGTCGGTGTAGGTCGGAGTAGAAGGCATGTTTTTCATAGAAAGGGTGGTTACTGCCTGGAAAGCACTGCCAGTGGAGGTGGTGAAGCAGACACAATAGCAAATTCAAGAAGCACCTGGACAAATACATGATTAGGAAGGGAGTAGAGGGGTACAGATTGTGCAAGTGAAGACAGTTTTAAAATGGAAGGGCAAATGTGTCAGTGCATGCTCGGAGGGCCGAATGTCTAGATTAGAGTGATGCTGGAAAAGCACAGCAGATCAGGCAGCATCTGGGGAGCAGGAAAACCGACGTTTCGGGCAAAAGCCCTTCATTGGGCCTCTGCAGGCATCCTGCCTGTATTCCTGATGAAGGGCTTTTGCCCAAAACATCGATTTTCCTGCTCCTCGGATGCTGCCTGACCTGTACTTTTCCAGCACCACTCTAATCTAGACTCTGGCTTCCAGCATCTGCAGTCCTTGTTTTTACCTGGAGGGCCAAATGGCCTGTTCCTGTGCTGGGTTGTTCTAATTTCTATGTCTCTAGGACTCTGTCTCTGTTTATGTCTCTATGCGAAGAGATTAAATCACTTCATGCTTGCACAGTATTTTCTTTGGCTTTACTTATTTCAATGAATGTCTCTTCACTCTGCTCTCAAATTGCTAACAAAATGTTGTTCTGTTCTCTAAATTAAAACACTTAACAGATCTCATGACTGAAATGATGGACCTGTCCAGTGATCTGGTTGGAACTGGAATTCCTTTTCTGGATTACAAGACCTACGCCGAGCGGATTTTTTTCCCAGGGCACAGGGAGTCACCTCTGCAACGGGATCTGGATGTCCCTGAATCTCGACGCCAGACAGTGGAACAGGGCCTTGTGCAGCTTTCTAATTTATTGAACAGCAAGCTTTTCCTCACCAAGGTAGAGTGAAGGATGTTGCTTCTGTTGTGTTGGTTACAATGGTATCCACGCAGTGACTCTATATATTCTTATAGCAAGGAGGCAGCAACACACTGATCTCACTTGGCAAAACCAGTTCTAAATTATTTTAGCCTGACCTAAAGAGGCAGCAAGTGACATTTCTAACAAATTTTAATGTGTTCAACTCATTGGCTTTTTGTGGCTCTTGTATACAGAGGAGGGGAAAGGGAGCTTTTGATTCCTGTTGCTGTTAGGGATTTGTTTTGACCAGTCTTCTAGAAAGGGTTTCAAAAGCTGACAAAACCTCCCATCCATCAAATTAGAAAGCTTTTACAGCATTTTTATCGTCCTGTCTGTGAAGATTCGGAGATGTAATTGTGAGAGGTTTATTGAAATGGATTACTGTGCAGGTGTTTGTGCTTTTAAAGAGAAAATATCAAAGGATTTCATCAGAAATGCGACAGGAACAATTAGATATGAGCACCTTCTTAATTTATGTAAAAACGTGAACATATCCTGGACAACTGGGATGGCACAATGGCTCAGTGGTTAGCACTGCTGCCTCACAGCGCCAAGGACCTGGGTTCAATTCCAGCTTCAGGTGACTGTGTGGAGTTTGCACGTTCTCCCCATGTCTATGTGGGTTTCCTCTGGGTGCTCCGATTTCCTCCCGGATATGCAGGTTAGGTGGATTGGCCATGCTAAATTGCTCATAGTATCCATGGGTGTGTAGGCTAGCTTGATTAGCCATGGAAAATGCATGGTCACAGGGAGAGCATTGGGCGTGGGTCTGGTTGGGATGCTCCTCAGAGTGTTGATGTGGATGTGACAGGCTGAATAACCTGCTTCCGCACTGTAGGGATTCTATGATATATGCTGGAGTTCAACAATCAATAATTGCAGTTCTGCCAGTTCACCCGACTGTGCACTAATTTATATTGGGCCTGTTCTCGGAGCCTTTGCTTGGACTAGCTTCCGAGAGATTGAAGAGGCAACCTCATGAAGGCTAGGAGTATTGACTGCATATCAATATTGTTACCGTGCTGTACTGTTAGTTACCCATTTGCTGAAGCATGAGTCAGTCAGTCTGCCACAACTCCTCTTACTGGGGAAAAAACGGCTGTCTTTAAAATATATTTTCTAATCATCCTGTTCAGAGATGTCATTACACACTTCACGAGCAGGTGGGACTTCAGTGTTAATACTCCTATTTATTCTTTCTCTTGTTCTGTACCCATGGGTTACACCTGTTCCTACACCTGTTGTATCTCAGTATTATACAAGTGACAGGCTTGTCCCTAGTGTTATTACCAGTCTCCATCACAAAATCGTCTTCATGCACAATGGAAGTTTCAATCCATAATCCATAACTTCAACTGTGGTTGGAGCATTCTATTGAGCATTTGACCCCATCAAGAACACTTTGGCGTCTAGTTGCTGTCCCCTTTGATTTTTGTGCTTATTTACTTTAGCAGAACAAAATAGGCCATGATTAGTTACACTAATCTTTTGAAATTGCAGTATCAGTTTGGAGTATTCCTGGCTGTGGAGTGCACCTCAGTCAAGGCAGTTTATATTGGTCTTTCAAAAAAGAGTCTCAACTGAGACCCCAGTTCAGTTCAGCACCTTGAGCATGCAGAGGGGTGGAAGAACCAAGTTTTGACAGTGTGTCTGCAGACTCCTATTGCCTTTCCTCTCACTGCCAAGAGAATTTGGGACAAACCGATGGTGTATTCTATATCATTATACCAAAGATTTTGAAAACATTTACTACTGATGTTGGAGGTTGTCTGTAAGTCCCCAACAGTAGTGGACAACTAGGGGAAGGCATTAAGCTAGAAATCAGTGAAGAAAGTTGCACTGTAATTATGGGTGCCCTTAATTCACATATAGACTGGATAAACCAAACTAGCAATGATAGTGTGAAGGAGGATTTCTTGTGATGGTGTTTTAGGAGTCAATCGGAGTACAGGTTACTCTAGACTGGGTACTGTGGTATAAAAAAGGCATAGTAATCTTGTGCAGGGTCCCTTGGGGGAAGAATAACCTTAATTGGATAGGATTCCTCACTAAGGTGGAGAGTGAAGTAGCTGAATCTCTTCAGCCTCTGATGCTCCAGGGAAAACAGTCCCAGCCTATTCAGCCTCTCCCATTAGTTCAAATCCTCCAACCCTGGCAACATCCCTATAGATCTTTTCTGAACTCTTTCAAATTTCAAAACATCCTTCTGATCGGGGGAAGACCAGAATTGCACACATTATTCCAAAAGTGGCCTAACCAATGTCCTGTAAAGCCGCAACATGATCAATATGATCATGGCTGATCGTCTCAATGCCATATTCCCACTTTCTCCTGTGAAGGCCTTTAAAATTTAAAAATGCATCTAACTTTCTCGAACATGGTCTAGCCTCCACAGCCTTCTGCAGTAGTGAATTCCACAGGTTCACTACCCTTCGGAGTGAAAAAGTCCTAAATGGTCTGTCCCGAGACAGTGTCCCCTGTTCTCGACTCCCCAAACAAGGGAAACGTCTCCCATGCATTTAGTTTGGCCAGCCCTGTTAAAATTGTATATGTTTCAATTGAATACCCTCTGATGCTCTTAAGTCGGAGTGAATGTAGGTCCAGTCGAATTAATAGAGTCACAGAGATGTACAGCATGGAAACAGACCCTTCGATCCAACCCGTCCATGCTGACCAGATATCCCAACCCAATATAATTCCACCTGCCAGCACCTGACCCATATTCCTCCAAACCCTTCATATTCATATACCCATCCAAATGCTGCTTAAATGTTGCAATTGTATCAGCCTCCACCACTTCCTCTGGCAGTTCATTCCATACACATACCACACTCTGTGTGAAAAAGTTGCTCCTTAGGTCTATCTTTCCTCTCTCACCCTAAACCTATGCCCTCTAGTTCTGGACTCCCCGACCCCAGGGAAAAGACCTTGTCTATTTGACCTATACATGCCCCTCATGATTTTGTAAACCTCTATAAGGTCACCCTTCAGCCTCCAACGCTCCAGGGAAAACAGCCCCAGCCTGTTCAGCCTCTCCCTGTAGCTCAAATCCTCCAACCCTGGCAACATCCTTGTAAATCCTTTCTGAACCCTTTCAAGTTTCACAACATCTTTCCGATAGGAAGGAGACCAGAATTGCACACAATATTCCAACAGTGGCCTAACCAATGTCCTGTACAGCCGCAACATGATCTACCAACTCCTGTACTCACTACTCTGACCAATAAAGGAAAGCATACCAAATGCCACCTTCACTACCCTTAAGTACCTACTTACCATTAAGTAGGTAAAAACAATGACTGCAGGTGTTGTAAAGAGAGGAGGAAAACTTCAAGGCTTACCATTAAGTGTATAAGTCCTACTAAGACTTGTTTTCCCAAAATGCAGTACCTCGCATTTATCTGAATTAAACTCCATCTGCCACATCTCAACCCATTGGCCCATCTGGTCAAGATCCTGTTGTAATCTGAGGTAACCTTCTTCGCTGTCCACTACACCTCCAATTTTGGTGTCATCTACAAACTTACTAACTGTACCTCTTATGCTTGCATCCAAATCATTTATGTAAATGACAAAAAGTAGAGGACCCAGCACCAATTTTTGTGGCACTCTACTGGTCACAGGCCTCCAGACTGAAAAACAACCCTCCACCACTACCCTCTGTCTTCTACCTTTGAGCCAGTTCTGTATTCAAATGGCTAGCTCTCTCTGTATTCTGTGAGTTCTAACCTTGCTAATCAGTCTCCCATGGGGAACTTTTGTCCCCTTGTAGGGCAATCCTACCATCTCCTTACCTCCAACCGCAACCCCCCCCCGCCACCGCAACCTCTGGTAGGTGTGTCTTTAGTCTCTTCTGCACTCCTTCTGTAGCAAGTATACTTTATTAAGTAGGGAGACAACATCTGCACACAGTGGTCCAGGTATGATATCACCTCGGGCCTGGTTAACTGCAGTAAAGCATCCCTACTTCTGAACACAAATCCTGTTCCAATGAGGGTCAATATACCATTTGTGTCCTAATTGCTTGCTGCACCTGCCTAATTTTGTTCACTGATGCACAAGGACACCTTATTCATCCACAATTGTAGTGCCTGACAGGAATGACCAATTGTTGTAATTCATGTACATGTCCTTTAAATATGAGTCATCCATCATTAACCCTTTAAGTGAGGTTCCTAATCCATCCTTGCGAATTCATCCTTATAGCCTAATGGTTCTCTTTAGTTAGAATGAGCTGCCAGGAAGTGGTGGTGGCTGGTACAAATAGAACATTTAAAAGGCATCTGGATGGATATATGAATAGGAAGGATTTAGAGGGATATGGGTCAAGTGCTGTCAGATGGGACTAGATTAATTGAGGATATCTGGTCGGTGTGGACAAGTTACACTGAAGGGTCTGTTTCTGTGCTGTATGACTCTGACTCTATGACTTAAACCTGGGTCTCGGCTCAGAGGTAGGGACTCCACTACAATGCAACAAGAGCCTAAAAACTACTCCTTTTCATTTCCATGCACAAATGAATGATTTTTTCTTCCATCATCTGTGGTATTTTCCACCTTTGTCCACTGCCTATTAAGGAGAGTTCAGTGACACCAAAGGTGAGGGAAAGGTTGGGAGAGAAGGCGGGATTCCATCAAAATGGAGTTGGAGGGGACAAAACACCAGTCCTCCTTGTTCCTAAGATTTGGGCCATAGACTTCCATTGGATCTTTCCACACTAATAATGCCATTGTCTCCTGCAGTAATGGCTGATCAGGAGAATCTCCCATTCTTATCACCTGCTGTCAGGCATATTAGAAGGATTTACAGGCCAACCATGAACCTTCCTTACAAACACCCCTTTTGTGGCCAACAAGTCCTAGTGGGGCTTGGACCCAGAGTTTCTGGTGCAGAGGTAGGAACACTATCATTAAGCCACAAGGGCCTCATTGAAAATCAACTCATTTCTTTGTTTTCTCATCTGCACATCTCTGGAGTAGGTGGGACTTGAACCTGGGCCGCCTGGTACAGAAGTAGGGACATGACCATTGCGTCACAAGAATCCTCTGAAACCAGTCATTTGGTTTTCCCCTGTCACCATATCCCCTATTAGTTTGTTATCCATCCATTAACCACCACCAGTAAATTAACTGTGTTTCCAAACTGAATAATTAATGTGCAAAGCCTGTTAAAGGCCAAGCAATACATTGAAGGTGAGGGAGAGAGGGAGGGGACTAAATCAAAATAGAGTTAGAAAGGGGGAACCCCCAACATTTAGATATGTGTTCCAATAGGAAGGGCTTGGAGGGCAGGGTCCTGGCAGGTGGGACTAGAATGGGTTGGGATATCTGGTCGGCATGGACGAGTTGGACCGAAGGGTCTGTTTCCGTGCTGTATATCTCTATGACTGTATGAGCATCAGCTGTTCTTGCTTGTCTCTGATGTGTGTCCTGGTTCATTCTCCTCATTTGCAACATTGTCAACATTACTGGACTGTTACTGTGCAGGCCAATACAGAGTGTTGAGGGTCAATTTCCATTAAAGGAACTTGCTCCAGCTACTTGTAAGTGAGCTGACTCCATGGAATACAAGGTATTAGCAGCCAACCTAATTTGTAATAGCTGTGTTTGAATTAGTATGTCGTCTTAAGTTCAAAACAGAGTTTGAGTGGGGAGTGTGCTTTTACAAAAAATGCAAATGTGATAGAACACTTATCACAATTACCTCCAGCCTTTTTCAAAAATATTTATCGACCAGTTTCCATTTCCCAAGATTATTGAGTCGCCACTTTTATGTTGGAAGGCTGTGCAACATATCTTGGGTAGATATGTCCAATATATATCTTCTTTCAGGAGAGTTTCCATTTGTTTGTCTGTAGTCTGGAGACCGAGTTTGACGGAACTGCTGTTCCGGTTAAAAGAGAGCACCGGAAGCAAATGGAAGGTGACAAACCATTGGGGAAAACAATCCCAGCCTAACCAGTCTCTCCTCAACTGAGACTTTTCATTCCAGGTAACATCCCGTCATAAAACATTTTTATAAAATCACGACAGTGTAGAAACAGGCCATTCGGCCCAACAAGTCCACACCAACCCTCTGAAGAATATCCCATCCAGACCCATTTGATGTTATCTTTTTAAAAACTTGTTCAAGGTTTTTTTGTCTCTCTGTATCAGTTTATACACACGCTGGAGAGCCAACGGACGTTTTCCCCACGGGATCGTGCGTATGTGGCGTCGCTGTTGACTGTCTCATTGCATGGGAAGCTGGAGTATTATACAGACATCTTGAAAACGCTGCTGAATGATCTGGTGGAGCAGAACGTTGCCAAGAACCCGAAATTGATGCTGCGCAGGTAGAGAATGAGTGAGCCTGGGTTCTGGTGTTTAACAGGGCATTTCACCAAGGGTTAAATGCCGGTATTACTTCTACAATAGCTTAATCATGCTTCCTTTGTAAATCCAGGGGCACTGGTGACCCAGTGTACAAACTGACTGTGTCTCACTTGGAATGGTGTAGTGTATCCACATTAGGGAAATAGGACTCTTGGCTTCAGTCACTTGAGTAAGGGAATTGTGAGTGGGTGTGTCTTCCAGAAAGTACATCCTATTTGAGGGGAAGGATCAGATTCACCTTGTAGTAGTTCTTTCCATTGAGTAATTTTATAAAGTTGAAAGTGAAGAGTCTCAGTTTTTAGGAGAAGAGCCAAGAAATCAGATGGACAATGGAATTGGCATAAACCTTTCAGCAAGGATCAGTCCTTTTCTTAAAGGAAACCTTCCACAACCTGCAAACAGTGAAATGTATGAAATTGATAAATAATGTTGGAATGTGAGATTATTGAATATATTCAATAATTGCTATAACCATCCAATGTACACAGGAAAAATTGGTTTATGTGTAGAATCTTTTAGTAGTTCATCTACATGTAGGAAATAATCTACTGGTGTACATGGTCATAAATGTGCTGTTTATGAATGAGGAAGGATTTTGGTGTTTGCAATAAAATGGAAACACAGTGGAATTAGGTGAGATAACAGAGTGAGAATAAGGGCTGAATGTGGGGGTAAAAAGCTTATCTCTGTCCTGCTGGATGCATGGGTTCCTTACCTCTGATTCAGCTTCTGAGGGCAGGAGATGAATGCAATTAGAAGTTAGGGAGCAGAGTTTGTGGCAGGGGCCAAAATCTATTGCGCCTGTCATCTCAGTAGTTAGTTTGAAGAAATTGCTACTTATCTGATACTTGATGTCAGACATGTGACAATCTGAGGCAGAACTGGGTTGAGAGAACTGATGGTGAGAAAGAGCTGGCTGTTGTCATCACACCTACAAATATAATTAATAGCGTAAGTCATGACTCCGTAACACTTGAAATGCATTAGGTGTTTGTATTGGACCAATGTAATCTTTTCTTTTTCAATTTATTCCTGCTGTAATTGTTCCCACATTATTGCGAGGCAGAGCAAGTAGGCGGTCAAACAGCAGTAAAGGTATATGACATAAGGGAAAGTTATACAGAGTGACCAAACTAACAAATTAGTCATAGTGCTCAAAAGACCACAGGAATCTTTCTGCATCAGAGAGTTACAATTTATTATGTATAGTGTAAGTGATGGCACTCTGTAAACATGTGGCTCAAGGTGAGGTGGAAGTCCTCCATGGAGACATTACAATATTACACCACTCAATGGTGTAATTTCACATCATACTATGACTGTCTAACCACCTGAGCTTTACTCTCTGAATTTTCTGGGAAAATGTGGGAATTCCATGCTCTAAATATAAAATCATGGCTGTCAAATTGGGTGCCAACTTATTAAGCTGAAGCCATGTTCCTCCTTTCAGTGCAAGCCTAGTGAAGTAACTGCCCAGAGGCCAGTATCCTGCCACCCTTTCTTTACATGTACACAGTACACTGGCTGTGGCCAGCCAGCTCTGAGGCAGTCCCTAAAGTGAGGAGATTCCAGAATCCTCTGTTTATATCAGTCAGCCAGGGCTCCCTGATTGGCCCCGGTTCACGATCTCAGTAACTAAGATCCACGTGGTTCCAATCACTGCACCAAGCAAAATGCTATCTAACAGTCATCCTCTCCCAGTATTCACTACTAAACACATGATATGATATGTTTTGATTTTGTTTTTTTTGAAAAAGAAGTCAGGATTGAAAATAAATCTGAAATAATTTTACTGTGTTCCAGAACAGAAACAGTGGTGGAGAAGTTGCTGACTAATTGGATGTCGATCTGTCTATACACATTCCTCAGGGTAGGTATACTTTTCAGTGAAGAAGGTAATTCGTATATCTTGTTTGGCATGCAGTACACTATCTATTATACTGGCATTGAATTGTACTCGACTGCTACGTGGTAAACCTCTTGTTTGTTTTCTTCCCTATAGTGTTGCAGTTTAAAAAAAAAATCTGCTAATGACATGTTATTCCAATAACTACGGCCATAACATTTTTTTTGATTGTTTGGCTGGAGAAATTGCGAATGCAAACTTCTGTCCCATTGTATGATGGTGCATTATGTGTACGCAATCCACAAGTTCCAGTATATTATTTAATGCTACAAACAGGTGTAGTTTTAGACTTGTAATGTTAAAATTTGCCAATAAACCAACTTTTAAAGTATTATTAGAATAAAAAGTGTTATTAGTTAGACGGTGTGTTCCGGGTCCAGGTTCCAAACTACTGCTAGCATTTTGAAATAGTGGCCACATGAGAATCTGAACAAGCAGAACAATCGCACTGAATTGTATTAGAGGAGAGAGACCAGCTTTAAATTGGGGTTATCTGGGAAATTGTCAGAACTAGATGGAGAGGAAGAGACAGAATCTGGTTGATGAGGCTCAGCACTGCAGAATCCACACCCAAATCACCAAAAACAATTGACAACCGGGCAAGAGAATGAGGACTGTACTGTCCAATATATCTGCATCTTTGTTGGTCAGGTATTCCAGTTGTGTTGATTTGTGCAGGTTTGTTTAGAATCAGCTTTTTAGATGTAGGTTTGCTCACTGAGCTGGAAGGTTCATTTCCAGACGTTTCATCACCCTACTAGGTAACATCTTCAGTGGGCCCCCAGGTGAAGCACTGTTCATGATTCCTGCTTTCTATTTATATGTTTGGGTTTCTTTGGGTCAGTGAAGTCATTTCCTGTGGTGATGTCATTTCCTGTTCTTTTTCTCAGGGGTGGTAGATGGGGTCTAACTCCATATGTTTGTTGATAGAGTTCCCGTTGGAATGCCATGCTTCTAGGAATTCTCGTGCGTGTCTTGTTTCGCTCGTCCTAGGATGGATGTGTTGTCCCAGTCAAAGTGGTGTCCTTCCTCATCTGTATGTAAGGGTACTAGTGAGAGAGGGTTATGTCGTTTTGTGGTTAGTTGATGTTAATGTATCCTGGTGGCTAGTTTTCTCCCTGTTTGTTCAATGTAGTGTTTGTTATAGTTCTTGCACAGTATTTTGTAAATTACATTAGTTTTGCTTCTTGTCTGTATACAGTCTTTGAAGTTCATTAGCTGCTGTTTTAGTGTGTTGGTTGGTTTGTGTGCTAACATGATGCCCAAATGAAGCTGCATCAGAACATTATTTCAACGAGCTGACACAACACGAGTTGCAGCACAGAGGAACTATGCAGAGCAGAGGAAAGTCACCTATACAGTCTATTCTCAGGAACAAACCCAAACAAGCAGGCAAAACGTGTCAAGAAACCCTAGCCACCCTCCCCTATATCAAAGACATCTCGGAAATGACTGCCAGACTACTCAGACCCCTTGGCATCATGGTAGCCCACAAACCCACCAACACATTAAAACAGCAGGTAATGAACTTCAAAGACCCTATACAGACAAGAAGCAAAACTAATGTCATTTACAAAATACCATGCAAGAACTGTAACAAACACTACATTGGACAAACAGGCAGAAAACTAGCCACCAGGATACATGAACATTAACTAGCCACAAAACGACATGACCTTCTCTTACTATTATCCTTACATACAGATGAAGAAGGACACCACTTCGACTGGGACAACACATCCATCCTAGGACAAGCCAAACAGACATGCATGAGAATTCCTAGAAGCATAGCTTTCCAACAGGAACTCTATCAATAAACATATGGAGTTAGACCCTATCTACCATCCCTGAGAAAAAGAACAGGAAATGAAATCACCACAGGAAATGACATCACCGACCTAAAGAAACCCAAACATATAAATAGAAAGCAGGAATCATGAACAGTGCTTCGCCTGGAGATCCACTGAAGATGTTACCTAGTAGGGTGTCGAAACGTCTGGAAATGAACCTTCCAGCTCAGTGATCAAACCGACATCCAGAACCTCAAACTGAGCTACAAATCTTCTCAAAACTCGCTGTGAGCTTTTTAAGTTCCCAAGTCAACATTCAGGATTTACTTGCTATCCTAGTTGGAGGAGCTCTCCTCATGGTTCAAAAACACCTACTTGAATGTTCTTTAAGATCCAGTCAGAGCAGTGCTACCAGAAATAACTTTACTACTGGGATGAAACTGCCAAGCTTATAGCTGTTATGTCCTAATTCTTTTCCAAAAGTAGTCAATGTTAGCCCAGAAGGGTCAATGACCCATGACGTTAACCAAAGTTTAAGCAAAATTTATGGATGTGAATACTTTGTATATCTGATAAATGTCAATTAACCTGTCTCTAGGATTCAGCAGGGGAATCGCTCTACATGCTATTCCGAGCAATCAAACACCAAGTGGATAAAGGACCTGTTGATGCTGTGTCAGGAAAGGCCAAGTATACTCTTAATGACAACAGACTACTCCGAGAGGACGTGGAATACCGCACATTGGTAAATCTCCCAAAGCACAATGGTCTTAGCTTCAAGTAAATGAAACCATCAGCAGTTCCAGTCACAGCCCTGAATCCAACTCCCTACTGAGATTCCAGAGTTTGATCATCGTTTTGTCTTGGGAATTCTGACAATTGTCAGCATCAGCCAAGGGAAAGAAGCAAAACATTGGCCAGAAAATTGCATCTCAAATGTGCCCTCTGCTGGATAAGTGAAAATGCCAAACCAGAGTCAAGATTGGAGTGGTGCTGGAAACATCACAGCAGGTCAAGCAGCATCCGAGGAGCAGGAAAATCGACGTTTCAGGCAGGAGGCAAACATCCATTTTTCCTGCTCCTCGGATGCTGCCTGACGTGCTGTGATTTTCCAGCACCACTCCGATCTTGACTCTAATTTCCAGCATCTGCAGTCCTCAATTTTGCCAAAATGCCAAACCAGCCTATTTCATTTTGTCGGAGCAAATTACAGCAGATACTGAAATCTGTGCTGAAAACATCAAATGCTGGAGATCACAGCGGGTCAGGCAGCATCCATGACAAGAGAGTGAGCTAACATTTCAAGTCTCAGTGACTCTTCATCAGGGCTGAAGTGAAGTGTAGAGAGGGCAGCATTTATGCTATGGATGGTGTGGGGGTAGTAGGTGTAGGGTGTTGATAGAGTAAAGATATTGATAGTTCAAATTAAGTGATTAGAATGTGAGACTAGCAGAACAATGGTGTGTCTAACTGCCAGATTAGAAAGAACAGACGGTCCCAATGGAGTGTGGGGAAGGGAGAGAGGATGTGGTAACAGAGAATGTATAAGCTAAAAGGGAAGAAATGGGACAATGTTCCAAAACAGCGCTGCTGACATGGTTTGCTTCTTCCATGACTGTGGTTTCCCACCCATTATGATTGACAGAGCCCTCAACCACATCCAACCTATCACCTGTGATTCTGCCCTTGCCCCTTCCCAACGCTCTCAGCAGCGGGATTGGGTTCCCCTTGTCCTCACTTTTCATCCCACCTGCCTCTGTGTTCAAAGGATCATTCTCTGCCGTTTCAGATAACTCCAGCAGAATGCCACCACCAAACACATCTTCCCCTCACTCCCTCTGTCTGCATTTTGTAGGGAACATTTCCTCCTAGACACCCTAGTCCATTCCACAACCACCAACACCACCCTCACTTTCTCATATAACTGCAGAAGGTGCAATACCTGTCCTTCACCTCCTCCCAGCTCACAATCCAAGGGCCTAAACAGTCCTTCCAGGTGAAGCAACATTTCACCTGTACCACCTCCAATCCTGTGCATTGTATTTCTTGCACCCAATGTGGCCTACTCTACGTTGGCGAAAACAAACATAGACTGGTTTGTGGAACACCTCCAGTTTGTGTGCAAACAAGACCCAGACCTTCCTGTAGCTTGTCATTTTAACCCAGCGTCCTGCTCACATGCCCGCATGTGTCTCCTTGCCATGCTGCCGTGTTCCAGTCAATCACAGCGCAAGCTAGAACAGTATCTTATCTTCAAACTAGACGCTTTCCAGCCTTCTGGAATATTGAGTTCAACAGCTTCAAATTGTGAACCAACTCCCATTTTTTTCCCTTTCCTTTAGCTTTACTTGTTACATTCTCTGTCACCATGTCCTCCCTCCCCAACCCCAGTGGGACTGTCTGCTCTTCCCAGTCTGGCAGGTGGCGACACCATTGTTCTGCCATTCTCACATTCCGATCACTTAATCTGAACTGGCAACATCTTTTCTCCATCAGCGCCCTACACCCACAACCCCCACCCCATCTGTAGCATAAATGCTGTCCCCTCCAAGCTTCACTTCAACTCCGATGAAGAATCATCTAGACTTGAAACGCTACTTGCTCTCTCTCTACAAATGCTGTCTGACCTACCGTGATCTCCAGCATTTGTTCTTTCATTTTGTCCCGTTTTAGAGATTTTATGTAAATGCAACACTGATTGCACACTGTCAAGATTGGGGATGTGTTATTATTGTGCAAGGTTTACTAATTTTATTTGTTTGTCTCGTGAAGCAGTGCTTCCGAGAAAGTGAGGACTGCAGATGCTGGAGAGACAGAGTCAAAAATGTGGCACTGGAAAAACCAGCAGGTCGGGTAGCATCCGAGGAGCAGTAGAATCGATGTTTCAGGCATATGCTCTTCATCAGAAATGACTCTGCTGCTACTTGGATGCTGCCTGAACTGCTGTGTTTTTCCAGCGCCATACTTTCCAAGTCTTGAAGCAGTGCATAGGCTGTGTTGAGTGGAAAGGAGATTCAAACCAGACATCTTAAATCGTCCTCACCGGAATTTTACAGAATGAGCCATTGTCTTATTCCTTATTCTTTACTTGATTTGATGATGTTAATGACAGGCATCAGCTAAACTTGTAACACTATATGAGCGGCTATGTCAAAACTCCTGATGGAGGTGTTTGGATCTGGCATGTATCATCCTGTTTTCTCAAAATAATTTTTGTGATCCCCTCCATCCTCTGCACAGACCCTCAATGTCCTGGTGCAAGGTGAGGATGTACAACCCTCGCCTGTGAAAGTTTTGGATTGTGACACTATCACCCAAGTCAAGGAGAAAATCATCGATCAGATCTACAAAGGAGTGACCTACTCACTTCGACCCCATGTGGAAACACTCGACCTGGGTACGTCTTGTGGAATTTCTAAAGAGGTAACACCTATATAAGGAGAAAGTGAGGGCTGGAGATCAGATTCGAGAGGGTAGTGCTGGAAAAGCACAGCAGGCCAGGCAGCATCTGAGGAGCAGGAGAATCGACGTTTCGGGCATAAGCCCTTCACCAGGAACGACTGATGAAGGGCTTATGCCCGAAACGTTGAATCTCCTGAGCCTCGGATGCTGCCTGGCCTGTTGTGCTTTTCCAGCACCACACTCTCGCATCTATATATAAGTTTTACAACAATGAGAGGGCAGTTGTGGTGTCCCTACCTCTAAGCCAAGAAGCCTGGGTTCAAGTCCCACCTGTTCCAGAGGTGAGTAATGACATACCTAAACAGGTTGCTTTGAAAATATCTACCAGTAACGGTAATGAGAAGAGCCTTTGTAGAGCTTTTGTGATATGGGGTGTGTGTGCTCCCTCTGGGATTGAGGGTTCCATTTTCCTTGGTTTCAAGTCTCACCTGCCCCAGACGTGTGTTGTCATATAGCAAGACAGGTTGATATTTTAAATAAGTCTGATGTGGTGTCTGGGACCCCACTTGTGGTTGGGGTCATGTGCTGCCATGAACCCTCCTTGTTATTACAAGTCTTGGGCTGCTCCGTAGTCTACGGTGGGGGAAGAGCCCCATGAATAAATACAGGTCATTCTGCTATAATGCACATTTTGTTAACATGAATTCATGATAAAACGATTGACAATCGGGGACACTGTTTCTAAAGCACGAAGTTTTAAAATGTGTATTGGCTATAACGTGATTCCGGCCCCATTAGTTTAAATGGTGCCGTTATTACACGATTTTCTTATAACACGGGGTTGCATGAGAACAGAACTACTGCGTTATAGCAGAACCGACCTTGTAAGTGATAAGCAGATGAGGCTCTTGTTCCAGGTGCAGTTTAGTACATCTTAGTAACTCTATACAATTTGCATAACTCTCGGGCATATTAGCTATTACTAACAAGATGGTAGTAGGTAAGATGTGTATGACCCCATGAGGCAACAATTCCAACAAACTCACAGTCTGATGCTGCACTAGTGGCTGTAATATACTTAAGGCATTGGCAGCATATTAAATTAATAATACATTGCACTTTTGATTGGGTTTCAGATTCTGAAAGTGCACCACTTTTTGCTTTGGAATGTAACCCAGATTGTAAAGGGTCCAAGCTCTTAGGGATGAAGCTTCATTCTTGAATAACGTGCAAATGTCTGAATTAGGAGCAAGAATAAGCAATGTTCTCTCTAAGTCCAGCATGTGTGCAGCTGCTGAGGGGCTCCAGGATCAGTGTGCTGACACCATTCATGGCATTGACTTCTTGTTCCGGAAAACACTGCTGCGGATGGACCCTGGGGTCCACGCAGATGAAAACAAAGTGAACGGGACACTCGGAATTGGCCACTCAGTCCCTCAAATCTGCTCCACCATTCAAAAAGATCGGGAGCTGATGTGATTATTCCCTCAACACCATATTGCCGATTACTCCTACCCACCTGCAGTTGATGCTCAAACGGTTGTTAGTTTTAAATCTGTGATAGATAAATTTTTGTTCAGCAAAGGCATTAAGGGATACGAGCTAAAGGCAAGTACATGGAGCTTGGCCACAGTTCAGCCATGTTCTCAGTGAATTTCGGATCAGGCCTGAGAGGCTGATCATGTGTACTCCCAACAGCCACTGACTCCCTTGTTAGTCACAAATCCGTCTACCTGCCTTAAAAATATTCAGTAGTTGCCTCTGCTGCTCTGTGGGATAGAGAGTTATATATTCTTGACCCTCTGAAAGAAGCATTTCCCCTCACATCTGTCTTTAAATGATGATCTCTTATTTTTAAACTGCCAACGAGTTCTTGTCTGTCCAGAAATGGGATGTTTTTTCAGCATCTATCGTGTCAGTTCTCCTCAGGATGTTACCGAGCTCAAAAGAGAATGCATCTTATTCTTATAAACTCCAATGCGAACAAGCTCAGCCCGTCACACCTTTCCTTATCAGTTAAGTGAATCTTCTCTGAGCTGATTCAAATGTAGTTACATCCTTAATTAACTAAGGAGACCAAAATTGCACGCAGTCTTCCTGATGTGGTCTCATCAGAGCCCTGTACAACTTTAGCAAAACATTGATATCTTTATATTCCATTTCCCTTGCAAGAAATGTCAGCATTCGATTTCACACAACACCAGGTTATAGTTCAGCAAGTTTATTTGGAAGCACTAGCTTTCAGAGCGCTGCACCTTCATTAGGTAGGTAGCTGACAAAGGAGCAGCGCTCTGAAAGCTAGTGCTTCCAAATAAACCTATTGACTATAACCTGGTATAGTGTGATTTTCAACTTTTTCCACCCCAGTCCAACACTCGCACCTCCATATCATATCATCCAATTTGATTTCCTAATCACTTGCTGTAACTGGATACTAATTTTGTGATGAATGTACCAGGATATGTAGATTACTCTATAACTGAGAGCTCTGCAATCTGTCTCCATTGAAGTAACGTATTGCTTTTCTGAACTTCTTGCCGAAGTAGATAAGTTCAGATTTTCCAGTGCCTGCCAAATTTTAGAGGATTCACTGAACCAACATTCCTATTCCAGCAAACACTCCAGATATTGAGTGATATACAGAGTTGAATAAAGAGAAATAGGGGAGGCTTATGACATACCAAGGATCAAAACTGTAGAAGCCCTAGAGGAGCATAGAATGTACAAGGGGAAACTTAGAAGGAAATTAGGAGAACAAAAGGGGTGCATGAAAGGATAATGGCAGGTAAAATAAAGGAAAATCATAAGTTATTTTACATGTACATTGAGGGTATAAGGTTAACTCAGAAAAGCGTAGCACCCATTAGGAACACAGTTGCAATTTGTGTGTGAAGCTGGACGATGTATTTAGGGGTCTAAATTAATACTTTGTGATGGTGTTCACTAGTGAGAGGTTTAATGTGAGTACTGAAATCAGGGAGAAGGGCTGTGATTATAGTGAAAGAAATTAGCAGAAACACCGAGGAGTTTCTGAGGGTCTGGTAAGCTTAAAACTAGATAACTAACCAGCCCAGATGAAATGTAGGAGAATTGATGCTTTGGGAAAGAGTCCTTCATCAGAAAATTCTTGTGTGAAGTGTCGATTCTCCTGCTGTCGGACCTGCTGTGCGTTTCCAGCATCACACTCTTGACTCTGATCTCCAGCATCTGCAGTCCTCACTTGCTCCCAGATGAAATGTATCCCAGTCTGTTGAGTGAGGTAAGGGAGGAAATAGCAGGGGCATTGGCAATAACTTCCAATTCCTCTTGGGCTGGAGGAGAGATGCCAGAGGACTGGAGGACAGCCAGTGTGGTAAGATTATTCAAGAAGGGAGGAGGGATAAAGTAGGAAACTACAGGGCAGTCAGTCTAATCTCAGTAGTGGGGAAACTTTTGTAAGCAATTCTGAGGGGCAAACTTAATCTGCACTGGGAGAAGCAGGGATTAATCAAGGAAAGGCAGCATGGTTTTGTTCAGGGGAGGTCATGTCTGACCAACATGATTGAATTTTTCAAGGAGATGACTGGGTGCGAGATGAGGGCAATACACTTGATCTAGTCTGCTTGGACTTCAACAAGGCTTTTGATAAAAAGGCCCCACGTGGGAAACTGATAGGGAAGATAAGAGCCCACGGGACCCAAGGAAATTTGGCTGAGTGACAGGAAGCAGAAGGGGATCGTCAAGAGATGTCACAAAAACTTCCTGCCACTCAGCCAAATTTCCTTGGATACCATTAGTGTTGGGGGCCGTTGCTGTTTGTGCATATAAATGACTTGGACTTGTATGTGGGAAGGTTGATAGGGAACTTCATGGATGATATGAAATTGGTGGGGTGGTAAATAGTGAGGAGAGCACCCTTGGATTACAAAGGATCTAGATGGGGATGATCAGTGGCAAATGGAATTCAATCTGGACAAGTGTGAGATGATACACTTGGACAGCACAAACAAGGTAAGGGAAAACACAGTGAATGGGTGGCCCCCAGATGCACCCAGCATCACAGGGACCGAGGCATACATGTCCTTTGGTCCCTTAGGTAGCAGTGCAGGTGGATAAAGTGGTTAAGAAGGCATACAGAATACATGCAGTTATTAGCCGAGACGGAGAGTTTAAGAGTAGGAGATTATGCTGAAACTGTATAAAATGTTGGTTAGGCCACAGCTAGAGTATTAGGTGCCATTCTGGAATCCATACTGTAGCAGGGATGCGATAGCACTGGAGAGAGAGCAGAGGAGATTTACCAGGATGTTGCCTGAGCTGGAGGGAGTTTTAAGTGTGAAGAGAGATTGAGTAGGCAGGGGACACTGAGTGGGGACTTGTTTGAGACGTATAAAATCCTGAGAGACATAAACAGTGGGGTAGCCAGCAAGGAACGTCTTCCCATGGTGGCAGGATCAGTAACCAGGGGGCATGGACTTGAGGTAGGGGGCTGGAGGTTTAGAGGGGATGTGAAGAATTTGTTTTTCACCCAGAAGGTGGTAGGAGTGTGGAACTCACTGCCTGTATGGTAGTAGAGGCAAAAACCCTCATAACATTGAAGAAGTTTTTAGATGGGCACTTGTGATGCCAAAGCATACAAGGCTATGGACAAGTATGAATGGGTCAAAGGGCTTTTTTTTTGTGCTGACCTCTGTGACCCTATGATGTTGCACTTTGTTGAAATGTCTTCTGGAAATCCCAATGACACCGTAATAGCCTGTTTCCCATTATCCATATTGCTTGCAACTTTCTCAAAAATCATCTTCAATCTGTATTGGATGGAGAAGTTAACAGCTTGTTTTTGGACTATTAGAATTTGGAAGCTCCAGCAATTTTGAGGATTGGGAAGCACATGCTTTCTAATTGGAGCAGAGTATGATGTAACTCTTTTGAGAATGGAGGAAGCTGCCTTGTGTGTGGTTATAATGGGAGTAGGAAGGTTCAACTCAACTTGCTGATTAGGATTGGAAAATCATAACTGCTTTGGAAACAAATATTACTCCTGATGTGCTGGGAATGTGAAAGTCATGCTAAATTGTGTTGAGTTTTTTGAAGCTTTCCTTATTTTAATTAATTATGTTGTGCAAAATTAGAATGGAGATCTGGGTTGGCTGGACATCTTATCCTTTCTGATGAAGACTTGACCTCCGTTCTCCAGGGAAACTGGAAGCGTCTGAACACCTTACAGCATTATAAGGTTAGCTTTGAGTTTCTTTGAAAAAGTATTGAAATGATTTGCTCCTCTTTAAAGATGCTAATTGATCTCCTCTGGGATTGGATGCAGGAATCTAGACTAAGCACAATGTTCAAATTGAACAGTGTTAGAAGTCTCAAAGTTAGAGTGCAGATACAACATGCCTCATGACAGACTTGTATAAATGAGAAAAACTGCAGCTCCAAGGGACTTGGAGTTACTTACACACAAAACACAGAAAGCTAGCATATAGTTGCACCAGGTAATCATAGAGTCATAGAGATATACAGCGTGGAAACAGACCCTTCGGTCAGGAAGGCAAATGGAATGTTGTCCCTTATTTCAGGGAGTTAGAGTATAAGAGTAGGGAGTCTTGCTGCAACTGTACAAGGTGCTGGTCAGCACTAGAGCACTGTGAGCACTTTTGGTCCCCTTGTTTAAGAAAACATATCATGTCCTTGGTGGCAATTCACACAAGGTTCATGAGGATGATCCCTGGATTGTTCTATGAGGAAAGCCAGTACGCCATATGCCTTCACCAACCTGGCTTTTATTGGTAGAGGAATTGAGTTCCGGAGTCCTGAGGTCATGATGCAGTTGTATAAGACTCTGGTACGGCCGCATCTGGAATATTGTGTGCAGTTTTGGTCGCCATACTATAGGAAGGATGTGGAGGCATTGGAACGGGTGCAGAGGAGGTTTACCAGGATGTTGCCTGGTATGGAAGGAAAATCGTATGAGGAAAGACTGAGGCACTTGGGGCTGTTTTCACTAGAGAAAAGAAGGTTTAGGGGTGACTTGATTGAGGTGTACAAGATGATTAGGGGGTTAGATAGGGTCGACAGTATGAACCTTTTCCCGCGTATTGAGTCGGGTATTACAAGGGGGCATAGCTTTAAATTAAGGGGGCGTAGATATAGGACTGATGTTAGGGGTAGGTTCTTCACTCAGCGAGTCGTTAGTTCATGGAATGCCCTGCCAGTAACAGTGGTGGACTCTCCCTCTTTATGGACATTTAAGAGGGCATTGGATAGGTATATGGAGGATAGTGGGTTAGTGTAGTTTAGGTGGGCTTGGATCGGCGCAACATCGAGGGCCCAAGGGCCTGTACTGCGCTGTATTCTTCTATGTTCTATGTTCTATGACTCTACTCATCAGAATTTAGAAGAATGAGAGGTCGTCTCATTGAAACATATTGAATTCTTGAGAGTTGACAGGTTAGATGCTGAAAGAATTGTTTTCCCTCTTGGGAGTGTCTTGGAATAGAGGGCATGGTCTCAGAACTAAGGGATGCCAATTAAGACTGAGATGAAGAAGAATTTCTTCTCTGGTTGTTGAGTCTTTGGAATTCCTTGCCACAGAGATCCGTGGGTGCAAGATCCTTGTATTATTTAAGGTGGAGGTAGATAGAGAGGGTTGGCGATAGAGAATTAATGAGTAGAGACATCAACTGCTACAGGAAAAGGACAGAGAAGTAGATAGAGTCATAGAGCCAAATGACCTTCTCCTGTTCCTACTTTTTAATGTCGAAGTGGTTCAGAACGCAAATGGAAATTTTTCATTTAGTAAGGGGAATGGAACATAGAAGTAGAGAAGTTTGTTTATTTATATAAGGAGTACAGTGTACAGTTTTGGACCCATGACCTTAAGAAAAGGTTCACTCAACTGATCATTCAGGATATGGTGGTTATGAAGAAAGGCTGGCCATTACAAGAATGAGGGGTGATCTTTTTGAAACAAACAAAATCTTTATGGAGCTTACTAAGGTGGATGGTGAAAGGATATTTCCCATCAAGAAGAAACTAGAACTATTAGCACAGTTTTAGAAATACGTCAGGGAGGTCTCACATTTGAAATGTAAAGAGATTTGTTTTTTCCCTGAGAGTCATTGGTTTGTGGTGTGGAACAGTCTTCCAAGAGCAGTTGTGGAGTCAGGGTCATTGAGTATTTTTAAGGCTGAGTTAAATAGATTCTTGAGTGACAGGAAGATTGGTGGAATGTGGAATTGAGACTGCATCAGATCAGCTTTGATCTTATCAAATAGCAGAGCAGGCTCAAGGGGCTGAATGGACTCCTGCTCCTAATATGTTTGTCCTTGCATGAGAATATAATTGGGCTCAGATGTGGAGGAGAGTCACGGCACAGCTATATGCTTGGCGATAGCAGGAGCAGAAGCCATGCTGCCTAAATCACCACCTTGATGTGGTAAGCCACCCAAAGTGCCCATTGGCATGATCTTGTAGCAAATCCCAGGAAGCCTGTTTTTTATGCAAAGCAACTTTGATATATATTTACAGTCAGTTAAGGGTGGAGTCTTTCCCTGACACAGATGATGAAGTGTGATGAGAATTGACAAATGCCAGATCTCTGAATTATAGAATTTTCCTTTATTAACCTTTTACTGTGGTAACTGATTAATTGATTGATTGTTTCTGATGCGTCCTTCAGTCTTGTGAGAATTTAACTTCCTGTCTGTACAATTAATAACAATTGTTTTGTTGTCCTGTTTGAAACTCCTTTAGGTTACTGATGGGGCCACAGTTGCTCTTGTCCCACGCCTCAGCAAGCACATTCACCATGAGAATCATGATTTTACTGCAGGAGAGAGTGAGTGAAAAGCTGCTGCTTTGTTATCTGTTAACCATTTAAACACTGGTGTTTAGATCTGGGGAGGAGCAAGATGCGTTTGAAGCAAAGTAATTGACTGTTAGAAACTCGACAGTTGGAATCCAATATCTTCCGCAAGAATTGGCGAGCGAATTGGATTTGAAGACCTTTAGTAAACCAGAATTCTTGAATACTGTATGAGGAGCCTCACTATAGTGGCACATTTGAGATCATAAGGCAATCAAATTCAAATTAATAAATAGGAAAGGAGCATGGTGGCCACTGCAGAGGACTTTGAAATGTAAATAATTCTGCTTAAGCATTTGCAAGTTCTGCATTCATCAAACACTTGCCAGTTTGCTTTTCTTGGGTGTGTCTTGTCTGAAATATATTTAGTCTTGGTTTTTTTTTCTATTTTGCACATGTATCTCTTCCTCCTCCTCCTCCTCCCCCCCTTCTCACACCATTGCAGAGACTCCAATGTTGGAAGATGCAGATGAAGGAGGGATCAAAGTCTGGCACCTGGTCAAAGCCAGTGAAGAACCCGAACTCCCCAAACACAGAAGGGGCAGCCTGCGGGAGCGGGAGCGAGCCAAAGCCATTCCTGAGATCTACCTGACACGATTGCTTTCCATGAAGGTAGGAACCAGCTTGTGTCTAAAAACAAAAGGCAGGGAGAAGATAAAAGATGACGTTGATGTGGCCAGATCAGGTTTCTGATTGAAATACCAACATGTGGCTAGGTCATCACTGTCATTCTAATACTGGCTCACCGACTGCAGTAAAGGCAATTGTGGGAAAAACTATACCAATCACAGTTATCATTGTGAGAGAGACCATTTTGACCTCCTTATCTGGCTATACCTTTCAGGGCACACTGCAGAAGTTTGTAGATGACCTCTTCCAGGTGATTCTCAGCACAAGTCGGCCTGTCCCTCTTGCTGTCAAATATTTTTTCGATCTCCTGGATGAACAAGCAGTACACCATGGGATTACCGATACAGAAACTATTCACATCTGGAAAACAAACAGGTAATTGAGACAGCATAACAATTTGATTTGATGTATTTTTGTCACATATATTGCGATACAGTGAAAGTGTTTTACATGCTCTTAAGGCAGGCTAGATATGTTTGCACTTAATGTCTGTGCAGTTAATTTTACATCTGTTCCGACTTGCCTGCATACAATGTCTTGTAAATATGTAAAGTGTCCCAAGGCATTTCAGAGGCACCAATTGGATAAAAAAATTGACACCAAGCCAAAAGCTTGATCAAAGAGGAAGGTTTGAAGCAGCATCTTAAAGGATGAAAGACAGAGAGATTTGGAGGGAGAATTTGCATGCCTTTCTTGTAGTCTTTATATGTCTATGCCTTTGATGTTTTTTCACTGGGTGAAGTCACTATTTCTGCTGATGTGTTGAATTTTGTTGAATAGGTTATTAATGAGACAGATAAACTCAGAAATGAAAGTCAAGGCTTGATTTTGAAATATAGCTTGATCTCTCTGTCACATTTCTTACAAGTTGAAAGCTACGATAGGGGATTGAATTGTGATATTTACAATGTATCATTGCTGCTCCTAAGGCGCATGCAGCCGTGTTTAACTCGGCCTGGTCCTTTTGAGGCCGTGAGGCCACTAGAGAAACAGAGAAGCCTATTTCAGAGATTAATTACAATTAGTGGAGGCAGTTTGAAGGTTCATTGGCACTTATACCATTTCTTTATAAGTTAGGAGACTAAACTGTAACGGCTGCCTTTCTTTCATGTGACAACTGATGATTACAATAACTGCAAGTGGCTTGTATTTTTATTGTCGATGCTCACAGGTGTGGTTACTCGCAGAAATGAGATAATCATTCACTTCAGTATGTTTCATCATAGAATCCCTACAGTGTAGATAGAGGCCATTTGGCCCATCAAGTCTGCACCAACCCTCTGCTGAGCATCCCACACCCTCCACCACATTATTGCTAACCTAGCCTGCACAACCCTGGACACTACCAGATAATTTAGCATGACCAGGCCCCCTAACCTGCGCATATCTTTGGGCTGTGGAAGAAAACCCACAGAAACACAGGGAGAATGTGCAAACTTCACACAGACAGTTGCCCAAGGGTGGAGTTGAACCCAGGTCCCTAGCACTGTGAGGCAGCAGAGCTAACCACTGAGCCACCTTGTCACTCTCTCAGTTTGTGTCCAGTTTCTTTTGCTTACTCTCTCTTGAGATGTCGCTGACTTGGCCAGTGTGTGTTCCTCACTATAATTTACCCTCAACCTGAGTGGCCTACTGGGACATTCCAAGATGCAATGAAAAGTCAAGCATGTTACTGTGGGTCTGGAGTCACTTGTAGCTGAAAATGTGTTGCTGGAAAAGCGCAGCAGGTCAGGCAGCATCCAGGGAACAGGAGAATCGACGTTTCGGACGTAAGCCCTTCTTCAGCCCATTCCTGAAGAAGGGCTTATGCCCGAAACATCGATTCTCCTGTTCCCTGGATGCTGCCTGACCTGCTGCGCTTTTCCAGCAACACATTTTCAGCTCTGATCTCCAGCATCTGCAGTCCTCACTTTCTCCTGGAGTCACATGTAGGCCAGACTAGGTAAGGATAGCAGATTTCCATGCCTAAAAAAACATCAATCACCCAGGTGGAGTTTTACCCAGGTGACAATCCTTCCTGTCACTGAGGATTGTTTTCAATTCCAGCACCATCCTATGGGATTTGAACCTGTGCGTCCAGACCATTGGCTTGGGCTTGTGGATTGCTAGGCTGGTGACATTCCCACAACATCACGATCTCCCATGTGCAACCCTTTACCACCTGCATCTTGAGGAGTAGCTTACCATGGGGATTATTGGTTTTGCAGATTGTTTTGTACAACTGCATGGTCAAAATCCCATTTTACTGCAGTCCTGGTCAAACGGTATCCTCCGCCAGCAATGACCTTCAGATAGGGAACCTACCATGGACCTCTTGCCCAAGTAGATGGGCTAGGAGGAGAAAGTGAGGTCTGCAGATGCTGGAGATCAGAGCTGAAAATGTGTTGCTGGAAAAGCGCAGCCGGTCAGGCAGCATCCAGGGAACAGGAGAATCGACGTTTCGGGCATAAGCCCTTCTTCAGGAATGAGGAAAGTTTGTCCAGCAGGCTAAGATAAAAGGTAGGGAGGAGGGACTTGGGGGAGGGGCGTC